>NC_044984.1:66603114-66903114 GCF_008728515.1 Papio anubis
GAATCTACAGTGTATAACCTTTTGAGATTGGCTTCTTTCACTACACATAATGCCTTTGAAATATATCCAAGTTGTTGTGTGCATTAATACTTTATTATTGCAGAGTAGTATTTTATTATAAATATGTACCACAGTTTGTTTATCCATTTGTTATTTATTCATTTACATATTGAAAGACATTTCAGTTGTATCTAATTTGGGCAATCAGGAATAGAGCTGTAGTAAACGTTTGTGTGTGAGTTTTTGTATGAACATTTTCCTAGGGCAAACACTCAGGAGTAGGATTAATGGCCATATAGTAAGTGTATATTTAACTTCATAAGAAGCTGCCAAACAGTCTTCCAGAGTGGCTGAGTCAGTTTTTGTTGCCATCAGCAATTTACAAGAGTACCTGCTGCTCTGCATGTTCACCTGCTTATGGTATCATCATCAGTCTTTACATTAGTTTTTTTTTTTTTTTAACATAGTCATTATCGTAGGTATGTACCGGTCTCTTGTCATGGTTTTAATTTCCATTACCCCAGTGGCTAACGATGTTGAACATATTTGATGCACTTATTTGATTTACATATGTCCATTGTGATGAAGTTCAAGTCTTTTGCCCATTTTTAATTGAGTTATTTCATTATTGAGTTATAACAGTTCTTTATATGTTCTGGATACAAATTCTTTGTCAGATATATATTTTAAATAGACTTTTACCAATCTATACATTATTTCATCATTATATTTCAATGTCTTTCATAGAACAATTTTTTAAAAAAGATAATGTTTATCAATTTCTAAATAGATTATCTGTATGGTGTCATATCTAAGACAACTTTGCATAATCTTGGGTCGTGAAGAATTTCTTTGAATTTGGTTATCAAAGTTGCTTTTTGAGCTCCTTCTTCTCCACTGTCTCCCCAGCAATTGATAGTTCCCTGCATTCCCTTTTTGTGGTTGGAAAGCTGGGGCTTTATTTACCCTGCTCTGCCACATTTCCAACTCCACAGTCAAGCCTCAAGAGGCTAGAGAGAGAAAAAATTAGTGGGGATTCTTGCTACCCTCTTGGGGCCACAGCTCCTCTGCTCAGAGAAGAAATTTATGCCAGAAATATCTTAGCGTACAGTATTCTTTTTTCTATATTTTGTACAAGTCTTCTGTTTTGGGTGCTGTAGGCTCCTGCTGCCATGACTGTTGCTGCCAGTAGACTCTCCTGCTTCTTGAGCGGGAAGTAGTGGGCTGCTTCTTGAGATCTCTCCACCCACATCAGTGTTCACATCTGGCTTTTGGGTTGCCTTGAGATCAGGCAGTGAAAAACTGGAGGACAAAAAATGATAACTCACTGCTGCTCAGAGGTGATTTGAATCCCATTTCCTTTCCCAATCTGCCTGGTACTATTCACTTTTAAGAGTCCTCAAGTAGATATTTGCATTTTGTCCTATGTGTTTTGTCCTGGTTTTACTGCTGCATTCAATGGGAAAGACAGGTCGGAGAATGGCTACTTCATCTTACCTAACCAAAATTATAACTCGCCATGTCCACTTCTTGATGGTGATTGGCTAAGAAATGGCATTTAACTCAACTCCAGTTAATGAGATATGAAAGAAATCCTATTGGGAGCAGTCTTTGCAAAGTTTTATCACTACTGGGAGAGACACACAAAAAGAGATGCTCTCTTTCTTCTACTTCTGAATGCTGTTATATCAAGATGTGACGTCTGGGACTACTGCTGCCATTGTGTTACCGGCCTTGGGATAAAGGCAACACCCAGATGGCAGAATAAAAACATGAAAAGAACCTGGTCTTTGATGACATGAGTGAGTCTGCCCTACTTCAGGACTTCCTGTGATGAATGCTACTGGCTTTCCCCTTTAAGCTTTTTTGAGGTTTGGGGTTTGAAGCTTTTACTTGCTGCCAAAAGTATCTTAAAGTACAGTATTCTTTTTTCTACATTTTATACACGTTTCTTGTTTTTACATCTGAACTTCAGAGAGTCCCTTCTATTGTCATCTATTTTCTTTAAATCTGTGCTGTCCAGTTGCAGGCGGTTCTTGAATACTTAAAATGTGGCTATTCTGAATTGAAAAGTACTGCAAAGTGCAAAATATATACCAGATGTTGAAGAGTTCATTTTAAAAAAGAAGGCAAAATATTTTAAAATAATTTTTATTTTTATTACGTGTTGAAATAACAATATTTTAAAAACATTGGTTTAATAATTATGCCATTAGAATAAATTTCATTTGTTTCCTCTAACTTTTTGAAATGTGACTACAAGTAAATTTAGAGTTACATATGTGGCTCACATTACATTTCTATGTAACAGCACTGCTTTTGAGAACTCCGCCTTTTCTGGTTCATTGGAATATTTTATATTTGCATCATGAGACTGTTTTAAAACCTTTTCAACCATCTTGATTTATCTTCACTTTTAAAGGCTTCATGGCTAATTTTTCCTTTGAAATTATTGAGTTCTCTTTTCCATGTACTAAGTTGTTCTCAAATATGACAGACCTGAAGCCTGGAATTATTGTAAAACATATTCTTAGACTTATCCTCTGAGAACCTGATTAATTAGGTCATACAGCCCAGGCTTCTGTATTTTTAACACTTGCCCACAGACCAGGTGTGTAGGATATGTATAACATATAGTCCTCCTGCGCCTTCCCTCAAATATCTCTGTTCGTTTAGACTACATCATAGTTTTCCATCATCTCACATCATTTACTAAGCCTGGTATTCAGTATGAGGCTCTATATATCACCCTATGCTATTGGATATATGTTATTATCCATTGTTTGCACATTGGTGTATAGATTTTGGAGACTATGATGTTACTGACCCCCTACCTAGTGACTTTCTCATTTTGCCTATTGGATCTTCACCATCACTTTATGTTACCCTGACATATTTCATAACGGCAGCCTTCAACTTGAGGCACACATAGGAGCAAATGAGCTTTTCCAAAGGATATTATGTTAGAGTTGGGTATTGTAAGTTATGCATTTAACAACACTGTTTGTACGTTCAGCTCCTAATAATGGCCTAACCATTCTTTTGGCTATTAATTTCCACTGGCCCCTCATTGTAGATAAAAATAATAATCATCCATGGCTACATTAACTAATTAAACAAAAAGAGCACCATCATTTCAATAAGAGACAAATTCCCAGTAAAATTTTACTTTTGTGTTTGCTAATTATACTAATTTTAGATATATTTATGATTTGATTAGTAATTTTAGCTATAATTCAATCCAGAAGAAGCACTGCCATAATGTTCCCATAAAATTTTTAAAAATTAAAAATTAAGTTTATATACATATTTTATTGAAGATAATATGATAGGTTGATCAATAAAATACTTTAAACATAACAATATATTACATTAAAATCAAATTCTTTGGGGATGGGGAAATGAAAATGTAAGTTTAGAGAGAAAAAGGAATGATATAAAATCCTGACTGCAAATGAAGAACTCAAATTATTATGGTATTTAGGTAGATTTCACTCACATTAAATGTGTAGACATGATTCTATTTTTAAATGTCATTATTTAAAATACACAAGAAATGTACATCCTTTGTAACCATTTATACTTATATTAGAATTTTTAGATGTTAATTCAGGAATGTGAAAGGCATGTGAATAATTTTACAACATCTTCTATGGGGTGCAGGAAAAACTGATGCCCTAGAGTAAAAATTGTCAAATTTTATCTGGGCATTTTTTTTTCTCCAGCTCATCCTATTCAATATAAATTTCTCTTGAAGAAGTCAAATAACATGTAGTCCATATCTCACCACTTGTGTGACATAAATACATTCCTGACTCACCATACCCATGGTTTAGAAATCCAGTCACATTCTTTGATTATATATCTGTTTGTTTGTATGTATGTATGTGTGTGTGTGTGTGTGTATATATATATGTGTATGTAGAGGGAGAGGTCTAGCTCTCCATCTCTCTACATAGGTGGATAGGTAGATAGATATATAGATATAGATATACATACAGATATAGATATAGATATAGATATAGATATAGATATGAGTGAATAGCTGGAGAGATGGAGGCTCTCTACCTACCCGTGTCTCCAGCTGCTCACTTCCCACATACTACTTTTCCTCCAAAATCTCAACCTTCAGAGGGAAAAACAATAAAAGCACTCTACCATCTCACAGTCCTACAAGGCTATAAATCCTTCAGTTTCCTCTTCAAGGTTTCATAGTCCTTCTAGAAGTTTCTTGTCTTCTCTCTACATGGAAATACACAATTTAATTTTCAAATTTATAAAATATCAAACTATGAGTATGTAAAGACAATTAAGGAGTATATATGTGCATATATGTATGTATGAACATATATATACACATATGTATATATTCAATACATTTTTCCCGCATAATATTCCTCTATCCAGGAAATTATTTAAAAATTTTTCAGTATACTTAAGTTCATACACATATATTTAGTCAAGGCATTTTTATACAACTGGGAGTATAGTATATATTCTGTTGATCTATCTTGTTATTCTAACTACAACAATGTACAAAGTACTATACTGTATTTAACCATCCCTATTATGGCCATGTAGGAGGTTTACAATGGTCAGCCTCTTTCTTAGTCACAAACAATGTTGTGACAAACATTCTTGTGAATATATCTTTGTGCTCATGTTTAATTATTTCTCAAGGAGGAATTCCTATAAATGGGATTTCTTGATCAATGACTACACATTTTCACCTTTTTTTGTCCTCAAAAAAACTATGCCATATTATGTTCAGATAACAATGGAAAAAATTTCCCTACACCCTCAGCAAAATTGCATATAGTAACTCTTAGAATGTGCCAACCAACTAGAGAAAGCCTGAATTCTTGTAGACATTTTAATTTTCCATCTCTGACTTCTGATGCATTACTCTGTGAGAAGTGACACGCACTTATTTTGAGTTTCAGTAATACTGAATTACTTTTCTTTCTCCTCTAGGCCATATTTATCTGTTCAGTATTATTTGGATATGATTTTTGATTCCCCTCTGGCTCCTAAAAAGACATACTTTCTGGTTTTCTTTTTGGATCATTTCCACTTTTCTATTTTTGTCTTCATCTTTCTTGATCAGCAGTATAGAGAGGTCTTCCTCGGGCCTGCTCACTTTCACCACAAGCAACTGACTCTTTAACATAAATAGCTCGATATTGCTTCCAGCAAGGACACAAACTGAGGACACTCCCTGAAAGGCCAAAGGAATAATCACCTCACCTTCTATTCCTCTTGCTTTGGTTAGCTCTAATACTTTGTTATTAAGTGTTGGAAAAGTTATTTTCTTCTTTATATTAAGGTGGTGCTGTTGAAACTTTTCCAACAAATTGTTCCTATAAGCACAGAAGAGTGAACTTGCAAATAATGATTTGTTTTTCTTATTTCAAACCTCTGAGTAAACTTAAAGGTGCAGGAACATTTGTATTTTCTTCTGTCAGTTCTCTTACTCTCTGATATAAAATGTCCTGGGTAAGAAAAACTCTATTAATTTGGGTGAGATCAAAATCATGATTAATTCAATTCAACTTTACAAAAATGTATATATTGCATGCTAAAGCTCAATTTAGCAATTACAGTTATTCTTCAGTATGCATCAGGGATTTATTCCAGGACCTCATGGACACCAAAATCCATGGGTTCTCAAGTCCCTTATATAAAATGGTACAGTATTTGCATGTATCCTGTGTATATCCTCTCATATATATTAAAGCATATCTAGATTACTTACAATACCTAATACAATGTGTTATGTAAATAGTTGTTATACTGCATTGTTTAAGAAATAAGAAAAAAATCTGTACATGCCCAGTACAGATGTAACTATGAATTAAAAAAAAATTTTCAACCTTCTGCATGGTTGAATCTATGGATGTGGAACTCGTGGATATGGAGGGCTGACTGTATATAGGAATTTTGGGGAAAGTTTTGACCTTTGACATCATAGATCCGCTGAAAGGGTCTCAGGGACCTCCACTGTTCCATGGACCATATTTTGAGAACTTCTGATCTAGAACAATGGCTCTCCATCTGTCTGAACATGATGTGTACTCTGAGCCTCAGACTCAGAAACTTTGATTCAATTAATTGGGATAGGCCTGGCCATTGTTATTTTATAAAAATTCCCTAGGTTATTTTAATGTGCAGCTGGAGTTCAAAATCACTGTAGAACATTGCATAGTGTTTTTCATTACAGACACTCAAAGTATATTTTGGGATTGTACTCAAATATCTTCAAGTGCAAAAACATTTAAAATATAATATGATTATCACAATATTGGGCCATAATGTGTAGATTAGGGTTATTTTGTGTGGAGATTGAGTCAGAGCAATTTCAAGACCCTCTTTCTCAGAATTACTGACACCAGAATGGTATTTTGGAATTTCATTTGCATCAGGTATAGACCACTAGTTTATCTATCAATGTATCCATTCATATATGTATCTATGTATGTATGTGTCTATCTATCTATATCTATTATCTATCATCTATCCTTTTATCATCTATCAATCTGTCATGTCTATCATTGATCTATCAATCAATCATCTGTCTCTCTGTGTATGTATGCATGTGTGTGTATGTGTGTATATATGTATGCACATACATAGCTAATGGAATAGAATATTTAAATTTAATAGTGAAGTGCTTAGGCTGGATGCGGTGGCTCATGCCTGTAATCCCAGCACTTTGGGAGGCCGAGGTGAGCAGATCACGAGGTCAAGAGATCGAGACCATCCTGGCCAACATGGTGAAACTCCATCTCTACTAAAACTACAAAAATTAGCTGTGTGTGGTGGCACACACCTGTAATCCCAGCTACTTGGGGGGCTGAGGCAGGAGAATCGCTTCAACTCAGGAGGCAGAGGTTTCAGTGAGCCGAGATTGTGCCACTGCACTCCAGCCTGGGCAACAAAGCAAGACTCCGTCTCAAAAAAAAAAAAAAAGTGAAGTGCTTATTCATATGTGTTTTCACATACATTTAAAAAAGAATCGAAAAATCAGGAGGCGGGCGTCCCCACGATGGCCGAATAGGAAGAGCTCCAGCCTCCAGCTCCCAGCGTGAGCGACACAGAAGATGTGTAATTTCTGCATTTTGAACTGAGGTACCAGGTTCATCTCACTGGGGCGTGTCAGACAGTTGGTGCTGGTCAGTGGGTGCAGCCCAACCAGCAAGAGCTGAAGCAGGGCAAGGCATCACCTCACCTGGGAAGCGCAAGGGGGAAGGGAATTCGTTTTCCTAGCCAAGGGAAACTGAGACACACAACACCTGGAAAATCGGGTAACTCCCACCCTAATACTGAGCTTTACCAAGGGTCTTAGCAAATGGCACACCAAGAGATTATATCCCATGCCTGGCCCAGAGGGTCCCACGCCCACAGAGTCTCCCTCATTGCTAGCACAGCAGTCTGAGATCTAACTGCAAGGCGGCAGTGAGGCTGGGGGAGGGGCGCCCGCCATTGCTGAGGCTTAAGTAGGTAAACAAAGCTGCTGGGAATCTCAACCTGGGTGGAGCCCATCACAGCTCAAGGAGGCCTACCTGCCTCTGTAGACTCCACCTGTGGGGACAGGGCATAGCTAAACAAAAAGCAGCAGAAACCTCTGCAGATGTAAATGTCCCTGTCTAACAGCTTTGAAGAGAGCAGTGGTTCTCCCAGCATGGAGGTTGAGATCTGAGAATGGACACATTGCCTGCTCAAGTGGGTCCCTGACCCCTGAGTAACCTAACTGGGAGACATCCCCCACTAGGTGCAGACTGACACCTCACACCTCGCATGGCTGGGTACACCTCTGAGATGAAGCTTCCAGAGCAAGAATCAGACAGCAACACTTGCTGTTCAGCAATATTCTATCTTCTGCAGCCTCCACTGCTGATACCCAGGCAAACACGGTCTGGAGTGGACCTCGTGCAAACTCCAACAGACCTGTAGCTGAGGGTCCTGACTGTCAGAAGGAAAACTAACAAACAGAAAGGACACCCACACCAAAACCCATGAGTACATCACCATCATCAAAGACCAAAGGCAGATAAAACTACAAAGATGGGAAAAAGCAGTGCAGAAAAGCTGGACATTCAAAAAATCAGAGGGCATCTCCCCCACCAAAGGAATGCAACTCATCGCCAGCAATGGAACAAAGCTGGACAGAGAATGACTTTGAAGAGTTCAGAGAAGAAAGCTTCAGTCGATCAAACTTCTCAGAGCTAAAGGAGGAACTACATACCCAGCGCAAAGAAACTAAAAACCTTGAAAAAAGAATGGAAGAATGGATAGCTAGAATAACCAATGCAGAGAAGTCCATAAACGAACTGATAGAGATGAAAACCATGACACAAGAACTACGTGACAAATGCACAAGCTTCAGTAACCAACTCAATCAACTGGAAGAAAGAGTATCAGTGATTGAAGATCAAATGAATGAAATGAAACAAGAAGTTTAGAGACAAAAGAGGAAAAAGAAATGAACAAAGCCTCCAAGAAATATGAGATTATGTGAAAAGACCAAATCTACGTCTGATAGGTGTACCTGAAAGTGATGGGGAGAATGGAACCAAGTTGGAAAACACTCTGCAGGATATTATCCAGGAGAACTTCCCCAACCTAGCAAGGCAGGCCAGCATTCAAATTCAGGAAATACAGAGAATGCCACAAAGATAATCCCCGAAGAGAGCAACTCCAAGACACATAATTGTCAGATTCGGCAAAGTTGAAATGAAGGAAAAAATGTTAAGGTAGCCAGGGAGAAAAGTCGGGTTACGCACAAAGGGAAGCCCATCAGACTAACAGCGGATCTCTCGGCAGAAACTCTACAATCCAGAAGAGAGTGGGGGCCAATATTCAACATTCTTAAAGAAAAGAATTTTCAACCCAGAATTTCATATCCAGCCAAACTAAGTTTCATCAGTGAAGGAGAAATAAAATCCTTCACAGACAAACAAATGCTTAGAGATTTTGTCACCACCAGGCCTGCCCTACAAGAGATCCTGAAGGAAGCACTAAACATGGAAAGGAACAACTGGTACCAGCCATTGCAAAAACATGCCAAAATGTAAAGACCATCAATGCTAGGAAGAAACTGCATCAGCTAACAAGCAAAATAAGCAGCTAATATCATAATGACAGAATCAAGTTCACACATAACAGTACTAACTTTAACGTAAATGGATTAAATGGTCCAATTAAAAGACACAGACTGGCAAATTGGATAAAGAGTCAAGACTCATCAGTTTGCTGTATTCAGGAGACCTATCTCACATGCAGAGACACACATAGGCTCAAAATAAAGGGATGGAGGAAGATCTACCAAGCAAATGGAAAACAAACAAACAAAAAGGCAGGCATTGCAATCCTAGTCTCTGATAAAACAGACTTTAAACCAACAAAGATCAAAAGAGACAAAGAAGGCCATTACATAATGGCAATGGTAAAGGGATCAATTCAACAAGAAGCGCTAACTATCCTAAATATATAGGTACCCAATGCAGGAGCACCCAGATTCATAAAGCAAGTCCTTAGAGACTTACAAAGAGACTTAGACTCCCATTCAATAATAATGGGAGACTTTAACACCCACTGTCAACATTAGACAGATCAACGAGACAGAAAGTTAACAAGGATATCCAGGAATTGAGCTCAACTCTGCAACCAGCAAACCTAATAGACATCTACAGAACTCTCCACCCCAAATTAACAGAATATACATTCTTCTCAGCACCCCATCACACTTATTCCAAAACTGACCACATAGTTGGAAGTAAAGCACTTCTCAGCAAATGTAAAAGAACAGAAATTATAATAAACTGTCTCTCAGACCACAGTGCAATCAAATTAGAACTCAGGATTAAGAAACTCACTCAAAACCACTCAACTACGTGGAAACTGAACAACCTGCTCCTGAATGACTACTGGGTACATAACAAAATGAAGGCAGAAATAAAGATGTTCTTTGAAACCAATGAGAACAAAGATACAACATAGCAGAATCTCTGGGACACATTTAAAGCAGTGTGTAGAGGGAAATTTACAGCACTAAATGCCCACAAGAGAAAGCAGGAAAGATCTAAAATTGACACCCTAACATCACAATTAAAAGAACTAGAGAAGCAAGAGCAAACACATTCAAAAGCTAGCAGAAGGCAAGAAATAACTAAGGTCAGAGCAGAACTGAAGGAGATAGAGACACAAAAAACCCTTCAAAAAATCAATGAATCCAGGAGCTGGGTTTTTGAAAAGATCAACAAAATTGATAGACCGCTAGCAAGACTAATAAAGAAGAAAAGAGAGAAGAATCAAATAGACACAATAAAAAATGATAAAGGGGATATCACCACTGACCCCACAGAAATACAAACTACCATCAGAGAATACTATAAACACTGCTATGCAAATAAACTAGAAAACCTAGAAGAAATGGATAAATTCCTGGACACTTACACTCTTCCAAGACTAAACCAGGAAGAAGTTGAATCCCTGAGTAGATCAATAGTAGGCTCTGAAATTGAGGCAATAATTAATAGCCTACCAACCAAAAAATGTCCAGGACCAGACGGATTCACAGCCGAATTCTACCAGAGGTATAAGGAGGAGCTGGTACCATTCCTTCTGAAACTATTCCAATCAATAGAAAAAGAGGGAATCCTCCCTAACTCATTTTATGAGGCCAACATCATCCTGATACCAAAGCCTGGCAGAGACACAATAAAAAAAGAGAATTTTAGACCAATATCCCTGATGAACATCGATGCAAAAATCCTCAATAAAATACTGGCAAACCGAATCCAGCAGCACATCAAAAAGCTTATGCACCATGATGAAGTGGGCTTCATCCCTGGGATGCAAGACTGGTTCAACATACGGAAATCAATAAACGTAATCCAGCATATAAACAGAACCAAAGACAAAAACCACATGATTATCTCAACAAATGCAGAAAAGGCCTTTGACAAAATTCAACAGCCCTTCATACTAAAAACTCTCAATAAATTCCTTATTGATGGAACTTATCTCAAAATAATAAGAGCTATGTATGACAAACCCACAGCCAATAGCATACTGAATGGGCAAAAACTGGAAGCATTCCCTTTGAAAACTGGCACAAGACAGGGATACCCTCTCTCACCACTCCAATTCAACATAGTGTTGGAAGTTCTGGCTAGGGCAATCAGGCAAGAGAAAGAAATAAAGGGTATTCAGTTAGGAAAAGAAGAAGTCAAATTGTCCCTGCTTGCAGATGACATGGTTGTATATTTAGAAAACCCCGTCATCTCAGCCCAAAATCTACTTAAGCTGATAAGCAACTTCAGCCAAGTCTCAGGATACAAAATCAATGTGCAAAAATCACAAGCATTCTTATACACCAATAACAGACAAACAGAGAGCCAAATGATGAATGAACTCCCATTCACAATTGCTTCAAAGAGAATAAAATACCTAGGAATCTAACTTACAAGGGAAGTAAAGGACCTCTTCAAGGAGAACTACAAAGCACTGCTCAGTGAAATAAAAGAGGACACAAACAAATGGAGGAACATACCATGCTCATGGATAGGAAGAATCAATATTGTGAAAATGGCCATACTGCCCAAGGTAATTTATAGATTCAATGCCATCCCCATCAAGCTACCAATGAGTTTCTTCACAGAATTAGACAAAACTGCTTTAAAGTTCACATGGAACCAAAAAAGACCCTGCGTTGCCAAGACAATCCTAAGCCAAAAGAACAAAGCTGGAGGCATCATGCTGACTTCAAACTACACTACAAACTACACTTCAAACTACAAACTACACTTCAAACTACACTACAGTAACCAAAACAGCATGGTACTGGTACCAACAGAGATACAGACCAATGGAACAGAACAGAGTCCTCAGAAATAATACCACACATCTTCAGCCATCTAATCTTTGACAAACCTGACAAAAACAAAAAATGGGGAAAGGATTCCCTATTTAATAAATGGTGCTGGAAAATTGGCTAGCCATAAGTAGAAAGCTGAAACTGGATCCTTTCCTTACTCCTTATATGAAAATTAATTTAAGATGGATTGGAAACTTAAATGTTAGACCTAAAACTATAAAAACCCTAGAAGAAAACCTAGGTAGTACCATTCAGGACATAGGCGTGGGCAAGGACTTCATGTCTAAAACACCAAAAGCAATGGCAACAGAAGCCAAAATTGACAAATGGGATCTAATTAAACTAAAGAGCTTCTGCACAGCAAAAGAAACTACCATCAGAGTGAACAGGCAACCTACTGAATGGGAGAAAATTTTTGCAATCTACTCATCTGACAAAGGGCTAATATCCAGAACCTACAAAGAACTCAAACAAATTTACAAGAAAAAAACAAACAACCCCATCAATAAGTGGGCAAAGGATATAAACAGACATTTTTCAAAAGAAGACATGCATACAGCCAACAGACCCATGAAAAAATGCTCATCATCACTGTCCATCAGAGAAATGCAAATCAAAACCACAATGAGATACCATCTCACATCAGTTAGAATGGCGATCATTAAAAAGTCAGGAAACAACAGGTGCTGGAGAGGATGTGGAGAAATAGGAACACTCTTAACACTGTTGGTGGGACTGTAAACTATTTCAACCATTGTGGAAGACAGTGAGGCGATGCCTCAAGGATCTAGAACTAGAAATACCATATGACCCAGCCATCCCATTACTGGATATATACCCAAAGGATTTTAAATCATGCTGCTATGAAGACACATGCACATGTATGTTTATTGCGGCACTATTCACAATAGCAAAGATTTGGAACCAACCCAAATGTCCATCAATGGCCGACTGGATTAAGAAAATGTGGCACATATACACCATGGAATACTATGAAGCCATAAAAAAAGATGAGTTCATGTCCTCTGCAGGGACATGGATGCAGCTGGAAACCATCATTCTCAGTAAACTGTTGCAAGAATAGAAAACCTCAGGAATAGAAAACCAAACACCACATATTCTCACTCATAGGTGGGAACTGAACAATGAGAACTCTTGGACACAGGAAGGGGAATATCACACACTGGGGCCTGTCTTGGAGTGTGGAGAGAGGGGAGGGATAGCATTAGGAGATATACCTAATGTAAATGACGAGTTAATGGGTGCAGCACACCAACATGGCACGTGTATACATACGTAACAAACCTGCACGTTGTGCACATGTACCCTAGAACTTAAAATATAATAATAATAAAAAAAGAATCAATATTAAAAATGCTTTTCCTTACTCATTGTGAAATTCCCTCCTACATTTTCTGAGACTAACCCATTTCAGAGGATAAATCATTGGAAATAGAACATCAGAGAAGAGAAAGGAGAACAAAAAGAGCAGGTTTAGAATTTACTGATTGTGTAGTGGTTTTTCTAACTCTTGACTACAGGAAAATGGGAGAATTGCTATTGAGCCCTCCTGTTGTCATGTTTTCTATGCAAAATGTATTGAGCTGTAAGAATTTCAAGAGCAAAGACAGAACCAGAGGTGGAATTCTTGAAAAGTGCACAATTAAGGTACGAATTCTTATAGTTAATGCCTTTGCCTTGGCAGATGAGAAATCTAGGCAGTTTTCTAAAAATCTAAGCAGTTTACATATTTGAAACCCTCACTGATATATCATAATGTTTTTATTTATTACATGGTTGGTAATTCTTTGGTTTTTAAAATAAAACATAGATCCTTTAATAGGTTCACTTAAAATAAGTTTTATATTAATGGAGACAAAGGGTGTTGAGCTCTGGTTTTTATTATTATTTTTGAATCAAAAGAAAACTAGAATGCATCCTAGCACTAAATATAAAAGATGTAACTATAACACATCTAGACAAAAGCATAGGAGATAATCTTCATGACGTTGGGGTAGGCAAAATTTTCACAGAAGACAAAAATAGCTAATAGCAAAACTTAAAAAATAATAAATTGGATCTTACTAAAATGAAAACACTGATCTTCAGAGACATTCATAAGTAAAACAAAAATTAAGCCTTGAATTGGGAGGCAATTTTTAATAATCTGTGTACCTGACAAAGAATTTTATCCATAGTACATAAACTGAGTCATAAGAAGAGAAACAACCCAATTAAAAATAAGCAGAAGATTTTAGCATATACTTCACAAAAGAAAATATATGAGCTAGGCATGGTGGTATATACCTGTAATCCCAGTTACTCTGGAGACTGAGGCAGGAGGGTTGGTTGAGCCCTGGAGTTTCAGATCAGCCTGTGCAATATAGTGAGAACTCTCAAAAAATAAAAAGACATATGAAAGCTGGTAAACACATACAAAGATGTGCAACATTATTAGTCATCAAGAAAATGTAATTTAGAACCATATGATAGACAACTATATACACACCAGAATGGCTACAATAAAAAGAATAAGCAAGTATTAGCAAGAATGCAACTGGAACTCTTATGTGTTGTTGATGGGAATGTAAAATACTCTAGTATTTATAAAGTTAAACAAATATACACTTGCTATTAGATCCAGTCATTCCACTTCTAGTTATTTACCCAGGAGAAATGAAAGCATATGATGGCATACAAAGACTCATACATGAATATTCATATTAGCTTTATTTGTAATAGTCCAAAACTTGTAGTGACTCAATGTCCAAGAACAGGTAAATGAATAAACAAAATATAATACCACTTATATAACTTAGATAACAAAAGACTACTACTCACCAATAAAAATAAACTGATAAGAAGAACTGCATGGATAAATATAAAAAATTATGCTGAGGAATTTAAGGAAGCCAGATGACAAAATAATATTCATTTTTTGCTTTCACTTAAGTAAAATTCTAGAACAGACAAAACTATAGTGATAAAAAGCAAAATAATGGTTGCCTGGGACTGGGGACCAGAGCAAGAGGCCAAGGGAACTTTTTAGGGTGATGGAAATGTTCTGTTACTTATAACAATGGTCATATAGGGCTGAATTCATTTGTCAACATGGCATTAAACTTATACTTAAAATGAGTGTTTTTTATTGTATCGTATAGGTAATAATTGTTATAGAAGTTTGGAGATGAGAGAGGTCATTATGGGCTGGCAGTGTAGAATGTACAAATGTCAGTTCTGGCTGAACACTATGAAAAGCTGCTGAAGGCAGTAGGAGGATCACACTGGCTTCGGAGTCAGATAATCCAACTTTGAGGATGCTTCCTCTTGTCTGAATTTTAGTACAGATTGAAACAGGCTGAAAGATGTTTCTTTGTATGATAAAGGTCAGAGAGTAATCAGGAACCAGATAAAAAGAGAACTCATTGTGTATAGTCAAAAGGCAACTTAAAAAAATCTTTCTATTAAGCTGCAAACAGACTCTTACTGGATGCTCAAAGAATGTTTGGCACTAAGCTGCTTTGAAATGCTATCAGAGGCTTCTCAGTCTAAGAAAGGCTTCAGAGTAGATCTGAGAATTTCTTTCCCTTTGGCCAGAGAAAAGGCCAGAGATAGTCTCAAAGCCTAACGTTAAAACTAATAGTGTATGCTGCTGTTTTTGCTTCTTTGACTTTTCCCCAAAATGGTGTGTAAATTTCAATATAATTTACAGATGTATAATTTTTTAATTTTTACTGCATACTTTCTCTATTTGGAGCATAAGATGCTCAGATTATCTCAGTTCTCCACTGGAAAGCCACTTTTTGATCTCTCTTATTTATTTAACTTTTTATTTTGAGATCAAGATAAATATGCAATTACAAGAAATAATACAGAAAGATTCTGTATATCCATCACCCAGTTTCTCCCAATGCTAATATCATCTTGCATAACTATAGTATAATATCACAACTGGAAAATTGACATTGATTACGATCCATTTACCTTATTCAAATTTTACCAGTTTTACATGCATTCATTTGAGTATGTATATATGTTTAATTCTATGCAATTTTATCACATGTGTAGATTCATGTGACTACCAACAGAGTCAAGATACAGAATAGTCCCATCACCATAAGGGTCCCTTATGCTGCCCTTATAAAACTGCACTCTTCCAGCCCTCTCACCCTTACAGTATATACCCCCTGAAAACCACTAATCATTTTCCCACTTCTGTAATTTTATCATTTAATAAATATTGCAGAAATTGAATCATACAGTATATAACCTTTTGGAATTGGGGCTTTTAAAAATTTCATTCAGCACAATTCCCTGGAGATGCATCCAAGTTATTTTGTGTGTGAATAGCTCATTCCTTTTTATTGCTGAGTTCTACTTCATGGTAGATATAGATGCACCATAGTTTGTTTAACCATTCACCCATGGTAGGACATCTGAGATGGTTCCAATTTTTGGCTACTATGAAAAATGCTATTATGAACATTCATGTATAGGTTTTAGTGTAAACATAAATTTTTATTTCTCCAGGATAAATGCTGATGAGTAGAACTGCTGGGATGTATGGTAATTCCATGCTTTGTTTTTAGAATACTGTGAAAAGGTTTCCCAGTGTGGCTGTACCTCTTTACATTTTTTTACTAGCAATGCATGAGTGATTCGATTCCTTTACATCCTGGCCAATATTTGCTGGTTTTACTATTTTTTAAACATTTTCACCATTCTGATTGGAACATAGTGATAGCTAATTGTTGCTTAATTCACATTTCCCTAATGGTTTATGAAGTTGAAATCTTTTTACATGCATTTTTGCTATCTGTACATCCTCTTCAGTAACATGTTTGCTCATATCAATTTTCTAGTTGAATTATTTTGCTTTTACTACTGAGTATTGAAAATTCTTTATATTCTAGATACTAGTCCTTTGTCAGTTATGTGGCTTGCAAATATTTTCTTTCAGTCTGTACATTTTTTATCCTCTTAACAGTGCATTTTGCAGAACAGAAGTTTTTAATTTTAATGAGGTCTAATTTATCAACTTTTCCTTTAATGAATTATGCTTTTGATATCATCTAAGAATTATTTGTCTAGTCCTAGATCCTGAAGACTTTCTTCTATTGTTGTGAAATGTTTTATATTTTACATTTAAGTCTATTATCAATTTTGGATTAATTTTTGTATAAGATGTGAGGTTAAGGTTGATGTTCTCTTTTTCTTTTTGCCTATGGGTGCTCGCTGCTCCAGCACAACTTACGGCAAGGCTATCCTTCCTTCACTGAATTACTTTTGCACTTTTGTTACAAATTGATTGGAAAACAATCAGTTGGAAATACTTATATGGGACTATTTCAGTGTTTTCTATTCTGTTCCATTGATCTTTGTCCATGCCTTGGCAAATAGCACACAGTCTTGATTACTGTTACTGTATTATAAACCTTAATATCAGGTAGACTGATTCCTCTCACTTTATTCTTCTTTTTAGATTATCTTAGATATTTTAGGGTTTGTGCTTTTCATATAAATTTTAGAATAGTCTAGCCAATGCCTACTAAAAACTTCCTTGAATTTTGATAAGAATTGTCTTATACATACAGATTACTTTGAGGCAAACTGACATTTTTACTATGCTGTCTTCCAATTTGTGACTATAGTATGTCTCTCTGTTTATTTGTCATCACTGATTTCTTTCATCAGCATGTGCAATTTTCAGCATCAGATAGTATACATCTATTTTGCTAAGTTTATACCTCAGTATTTCATTTTCCTTGGGTTGATTGTAAATGTGTTTTAATTTTGGTTTTCATATGTTTATTGTTACTACAGTAATTCTCACATAATGCCATTGCTAGGTTCTTAGAAACTGTAATTTTAAGTGACATGATGTATGGCAGGTCCTGAAATAATGTAGTTTTGTTCAACATCACTTTGTTATAACTTTGATGATGAAAAATTGGGTTTAGTTTTATGTTGTTTTGCTTAAAGTCAGTTTCCAAGAACCTATTGATGATATTAAGAGAGATAGGACTTACTGTATATAGAAATGACATTGGTTTCCATCTTGATCTTATATCCTGTGATCTTGCTGAAATCACTTCTTAGGTTCTTGGAGTTTTATTGTTGTATAATCCATGGAATTTGCTAAATAGACAATCATGTCATCTGCACATAAGGACCATTTTAATTCTTCCTTTTGAAACTGTATGCTTTTTATTTTTTTCTTTTTCTGTTTCCAACCTGCCCCCATTTCAGTGGCTAGAACTTCTAGTATTATGTTGAATAGGAGTGGTGAGAACTGAATCTTTGCCTTGTTCTGTATCTTAGAGAAAAGCATTCTGTCTTTCAGCATTAAGAATGACAGCTGTAGGTTTTTAAAAAAATGAACTTTATTTTTTACAGCAAGCTTAGGCTCACAGAAAATTGAGTAGAAGGTACAGAAATTGCTCACATATCTCCTTTCCCCACACATGTATAGCTTCCCTCCTTATCAACATTCACCACCAGAGTGGTACATTTGTTATAGTTGATGAAAATACTCAAGGTTTTTAAAGATACTCTTCATTAAGTTGAAGTAATTCCTATCTATTCCTAACTTGTTGAGAGTTTTTAATTACAAACGAATATTGGATTTTATCAAGTGCTTTCTCTGCATTAATTGATATAATCATCTTCTTTAGCCTGCTAATTCTTCCTCCTCATCCTGTTAATTTGGGGGCTTATGATGATGAGGTTTGCTATGAAAATTGAGTCTTGGTGGAAAGCCAGGTGTCAGTCATGAAGTGTTATAAATGAAATTCAAAGGAATGGATTCATAATATATAGTACAGGAATTCCCTACTGTACATTAAACTTGAGTGGCAGTCAGTGGAATTAAGTATGAATTCTTAATAAATAATAGTACAGAAAAGGATGCATGTATGTTGCATTCTGGAGCAAAGAGGAATGTATTGCCTAATGAGAAACAAAAGCCACTGTTTTCTAGGATTCACTGTGCCTTAAGCATAGTGACCTCATTTCAATAACGAGTACTGCATAATAATACTTCTTCAACTTTACAGGGACCTACAATCTATTAATTCTATCTCATTTCCACTATTTTTTACCTTCCACTCCTCTTATCCCTATTTTCCTTCAAATTCAGTTTTGATCGTGGTCCATGTTTATAATTGTTCCCCTGCCAATATCCTTTATCTCCCTTGTCCCACTCTTCTCTGGTTGTAGTTGCTTGATCCTCAATCCTATTAAATCCACCTCTCCAACTACTCCAGGCCTGCAGACACATGCAAAAATTGGCTTTAGAGAAAGTTCAAATTTGTGACCACCAATATCATATGAGCATTTACGCCCAACAATCCTAAGGGCCAGCATTTTCATTATCTATGTTCTACTTACGCATCCCCTTGGATTAGTATATCCTTTTCATTTTTTCTCTTCAAACCTTTAACACCTTCTTCCTCATCTTCACTCAGCTGATTTTTGCTTCCCACTTTATTGAGAAAATAGAAACAATGGAAAAGAAAAGAATGTTCACAAACATCCACTACCACAGGTACCCATCTTCCTACTGGTTCCTACAGATGAATTGCCTGACCTCAAACAAAGATGCTTTTCTTCTAGAACCCATCCCCTCTCACCTGTTATAGGACAAGATTCCAACAAATCCCTTTCTTTCTTGCATCAAGATTTTCCCCATTAGTAGATCACTTCTATTAGCATACAAACATACTATAATTAACTCTCCCCCCATCCAAAAGTGATGTCCCTTTCTCTATCACTCTTTAAAGAAAAGCCCCTGGAAATACTTGTCTGTACTCTCCACGTACTACTGCTCTTTTTCCATTCACTCTTGAACCTTCTTCAGTTAGGTATTTTCCTCCAACACTCCAACACTGAGCCTGTTCATGTGAGGGTCACTAATGACTTGCACAATGCCAAGGATAATGATCACTTCTTGGACCACATATTCTTGACTCTTCGCAATACTGACAGAAAAATCTTGATCTTCCCCTCAAATTTGCCCCTCCCTAAGCTTTTGCCATCTTAATAAATTGGGAAGTGGTTTCACCAATAACCAATCCCAAGAGAGGACTTCCACTCTGTGGAGGACAGCAGAGATTATCATCACTGCGTCAACCACAGGGAACAGGAGTCTGAACACTTCTGTCCACTGCGTCCTCGGCTACAGTGTTACCAATTCCCTGAGTCTGAGACAGAACACACTCATATGCAACACATTATATGCAGCAAGTTAATTACTTACAGATAAGCAGCAAGAAACAAAAGAAGCCTGTGATCCATTGTGAGTAGGTTCCCCAAGGTTTGAGAAAGCTGCCTTGAACAGATGGAGTCTTGATTGTGCTTGTTTCTGTTGCACCACAGCTGAGGAACCTGGAGAGGCAGCCTGCCACCACAGGGGTAGTGTGACTCAATGGATAAGCTTTGGAGGTGATCTTCCTTCCCAGGAGAGAGGAACAATCCCAGGGCTGTCCCAGGCAGTTCCTCTTTAACTTGAGATGTTACATTCCCTAGGAAGTACAGGAATAAGGTCCAGGCTGTTTCAGGCAGTTCCTCCTTATCTCAGGACATTGCATTCCCAGCACATTCTACAGTTATTCTTGGTAACTATAAACAAGAAAGGGGGAGAATTGGGTGGGTCCAGGGCCATTTGGGGAACTGTCCTGCGATAATGTCAACTTCATCCATCTAGCTGCTCAGATCAAACATCCTGGTATCAACCTTGAGGTTTCTCACCTACACGCCATGTATAATCCTTCAGCAAAACTCAATCACTTCTCACGACCCCTCTACTACCACCCTTATCCAAGCTACAATCACCTCTTGCATGGATTATTTCAATTACCCTCTTTTTTATCTTTCAGTGAATTTTCATCAAATCTACCAGAAGGACTTTTCTGAAACCTACAATAGGTCATGTAATTCCTCAGGTCAAAAGTTGACCATCCATCAACTTTCATGGCTCTTTCCAATTGAAAGTCAACATTTATCAGTTGCTTTCCATCATTTAGTAGAAGTCAAAGTACTTACAATAGCCTACAAAACCTTATCCAGTCTTGGCTCCCCATTATTTTTCCAACCCTACCTACTTTTCCTTTTTTCCTATCTTACTCCACTCTGGCCACCTAGACCTGCTTGCCATATCTCAGATACCAGCGACATTCCTGTATCAATTCCTTTGCTTTTGTTGTTCCCTCTTCCCCAGATATCAACATATCACTTCCTACAGATCCTTGTTCAAATTTGAGGGCTTCCCTAATTATCATATTTAGTATTGTAACCCTTCTTCCTGGGCCCAGCACTCCTTATCTCCTTGTTCTTCTCCCTATCTATTTTACTTCATTTTTAAAATATTTGTCTGTTTCCCCTATTACAATGCAAATTCCACAAGATTAGTAGTTTTAATCTGTTTTGTTCACTATGCCAAAAACAGTACCTGGCACACAGTTGTTGCTTAATAAATATTTATTGAATAAATGAATGAATGAATGAATGAATAGCAGAGATGACAACCTCCTTTGGACAAGTTTCCAAAGAGAAGCCTTGTGGTCTAATACTTGCATTAGTTACCATGTTGAAAAGAGATTGCTGTAAATTGGGGAACACATCTGAGCCCCTTCCTGTGGTACACAGAATATCTAAAGGACAGCTGCAGTCCTGTGAGAGATGTGGAGAAGATCCTGGGCCAGAAGAACAGACCCAGGCTCTCATCAGCACAGAGATGAAGCTTACTGAGAATGGCTCCACTGGTGAAAGCAAACAGCACTCATACCAGCTATGCCTGAACATGGCATCATGTGAAATGACTAGTTAAGTGCGGTATGCAGTTCTAGTTCCAATAGTTTTTTATTGTGGGAATCTCAGAGGGAATTATGACATTGGGAATCATTTTCATGAGGCCACAAATAGTGCTGCCAAGTGGCTTAATTTTTTAAATCATCTTTGTTGTAATTGTTGTCATCTTTATGATTATCCTTTCATAATTATTGGAGTGATTATGAGGAGAAAAGCACCAGCCTATCTAATACGAGTTGAACATCCTTAATCCAAAAATCTGAAATCTGACACTCCAAAATCCAAGACTATTTGAATGCCAACATGATGCACTCCAGGTCACAAGTGTAAAATTCCACACCTGACTTTAGGTAATGGGTCACAGTCAAAACAGTCAAAACTTTGTTTCATGCACAAAACTATTAAAAAATTATATTAAATTACCTTCAGGCTATGGTGTTTAAAGGGCATATAAAACATAAATGAATTTTGTGTTTAGACTTGGGTCCCACCCCTAAGATATCTCACTATGTATATGCAAATATTCCAGAATTTGAAATCCAAAACACTTCTTGACCGAAGCATTTAGAATAAGGGATTTTTGACATTTCCCAAGTTTCTGTGAGTTAGATTCAGGCAAGAGAGCTAAAATATCTCTCCCAATATAACTTGGGGTCATTGTTTCGCAGATGCTTTAGATGGATGAATATTGCCGGAGATTTTAGACAATCTGGTGGTTACTGTCTTCTTTCTACCTACCCTTTTATTACTAAAGAATGGTAGTCAAGGTAATTTGAATTTAGATCTTCTAAAGCTCTTTCTCTTTTAATAACTTCACACATTCCTGACAAGTGCTGTTTAGAGTGGCAGACTGTTACAAAGCCCTGACTTAATGCAGAGGAAGATGGTTGAGAAAATAAAAAAGTTTTAAAAGGGGAACGTTTACACCCTGATTTTCCTTCATGTTTCAAGTGAGGAGTTTGAATACTTTAGATTATAGGGGCAAGAAAATTTGCTGGAGGTCCACTTCTCTTTAATAAATTTTAAGAACAGTTTAAATCTCTGGTCCAAAGAAGGGGAAAATAGTGATGAAGAGGAAGAGGGAGGAGAGACAGCTGGGTAGAAGATGAGGGTGCAGAAGGGTAAATGTGTAGTTATTCTCTTCTCTTGTCTTACCAGATGCTACTTAACCTATTTGTCATGAGGATGAGCAGGATGAGGCAAACTACTTTATGTTCAGAATAGGTTCTTCCAGTAGGGTGAGTGCGGCTTCCAAAAATAAAGGAGAGTAGGAAGGAAGGTAAGAAAAGGAAAGAAAATAAAAGATAAAAGTAGTGCAGAAGGTATTCTCAAAGTATCTTCTGCTGTGTTTAAAATGGGTACACAGGCTATGTGAAGGGAAAATGTGAATAAGCAAAGCTGGTACCTACATGATGCCAGCAGAGTAGACAAACCCCAAACAGTAAAACCTGTTTTGAAAAAACTGGTTGGTTGACGTTATGTAATTAGTTCATCTTCTTTTACATTTTATTGATACTGTCATTAATTTCCCATTAATGTTCCTTTCTTGGCTTGTATAACTTTAGAGTTGCAGTGAGAGCTTAAAAAAAGAATTAATAAGAATAAAGTTGGTTTTGTTTTATTTTTTTCATTTTCAAATAATTTCAAACTTACAGAAAATCTGCATGAATGAATTTAATAAATTTGCATGAATAGTATTGTGGACTCCTGAATATACTTCTCCCAGAGACCTGATTCAAGTTTTGCCAGTTGTTCTCATAATGTCTTTATAGTAAAAAGGTCCAGTTCAGGAGAAGACATTACACTCCATTGTCTGCCATGTCTCTCTACCTTCTTTTAGTGTGAATGAGTTCTGCAATCTCTAGTTGACTTTCATGACCTTGACATTTTTGAAGGTCGGTTATTCAATAGAAGTTCTCCAAATTTCTGTTGTCCGATGTTTCCTCTTGATTATAACCAGGTTATAAATTTTAGAGAAGTGACGTTGTGTTTTTCTCATTGCATTTGATTAAGTGACATATGATATTGATTTTTCCAATTACTGGGAGTGTTAACTTTGATCACTTCATCAGATAGCGTCTGTTAGGTTTCTCCACTATAACATTAACTTTTTCTCCCTTTGTAATTAAACATTTTGTAGAAAGATACTTTGAAGCTCTGTAAAATTCTGTTTCTCATCTCACTTTCATCCACTAATTTTAGCATTTATTGATGTCTTGCTTGAATTCCTTTTGTATTTATTACTTGGCATTATAATCTAAGAAATAATCTCTTACCCAATCTCTTAACTGTTTATCTTCTTCCCATTTACCTATTTATTTATTATATAATTGTGGATTCATGGGTTCCTCTTTATGCAGTGGATTATAATCCCATTATTCTCATTACTTATTTTTATGCTTAAGTTTTTCCAGATTTGGTCAGTAGGAGCTCCTTCAAGGTGGCTCCTGGATTATTTGGTCATGTTCTCATTGTTTTTCTGAGAACTTTCTTACCTTCTGACCCAACATGTTCAAAGCTCCTTATTCTTCCCTTGTTCTACTTTTAGAGTCTCAATAAACTCTTGTTTCTTACAGTGGAAAGATGCATTTAGAAATCAAGACCAGGCATTAAATTTGCTCAGTGCTGCTCAGGCATTGTTGCTCCCAGGTTCCTTCAATGGATACATACAGACAGACCCTTAAATCCATGTTTATTTACATGTCATATATACTTATATATCCACTCTTCCAACTGCAATCTAATACCACATCATTCACCTCAACTTTTCCTCTTTCCATGTTTGTACCTTCTCCAGCATTAGGAAAGTGGACTCCCTGTGAGGAGCCAAGCATCTGATTCTACCAGGTCTCTGCCCTGCTCAGCAGCCCTCCCTCCATAGACCCTGACTCCCGTCAAACTGCCTTCATGCCCACTCCAGCTCCCAGTTTGTGTGGACCCTGACACTCACCGGCACCCTTTCAATGGAAAGAAAGAAAAGCAAGCATTGGCATCATTTTCTAACTGACCTTTCTGCATTGGCTGCCTATTTAGGCATCACGTAAACATAGTAGTGAATTGGTAGCAGTGTTCTTAAAACAGCCGAGTTATAGCATGTGAGTATTTTATTTATTCAAATTCAACTTAATTAAAATACTGAAAATATTGTAAGATGGCACATACTTTCTATGCACATCAATATATAAATGTTGCTGTATGGGAATGGATCTGCAAAATCATGGTTTAATGCGAAGTGTACACAGTTTAGGAATTTTTTTTTCAAGTGCAAATTTGACATTAGGTACTTCTTACCTTATATGCTGATTTCAAAATCTAACTCTTCTGTCAAGTATGACTCTATTGTACAGCCTAAATTGTTTCAACATTTAGTTGAATTATTTCTCCAGGAGAACCATCATTTGGTTTCCAACAAGGAAGCTGAGAGGATCACACACTGATTCTAGAACATA
The DNA here is from genome assembly GCF_008728515.1 of Papio anubis. NCBI lineage: Eukaryota > Metazoa > Chordata > Mammalia > Primates > Cercopithecidae > Papio > Papio anubis. The sequence continues at coordinate 66,628,249 of NC_044984.1, forward strand.
TTATTTATTCAGGAAAAATGATGCAGTTCTTTTTGGTAGACAATCCTCTCTAAAATGTAGATTAATGCTCTGGTGACAAGTTTCTAGCCTAGAGCTAGGGAAGAGTAGGGTCTTGGCTGTGGGACCAACTCCAGTAGAGTGGCTCACTGGGAGCAACTGGACATGGGAGCAACAACACCTGAGCAGCAATGAGCAAATTCAATGCACAGTCTTGATTTATAAATGCATTTTTCCACTATAAGAAATAAGAGTTTATTGAGACTCTAAAAGTAGAACAGGGGAGGAATAAAGTCAAAGGAGGCCAAGCTGAAGAGCACCCTTATCAGGTATGCAACCAAAAGAGTGCTGGGCAAGGAAGAGGACACAAGCTTTAAATGAGAGAAGGGAGCAGTAAGGGCCAAGAAGCTGATGATAAATACGACCAAATGGAGCCTTCATTCATTCGAAATATGCATATGAAGAACAGTATGTCTCAGAATCTTTGCTTGCTCTGTGGATACAGAAATGAACATATGTGTTTCCTGCCCTCTAAGAAACTTTCATTCTAGTAGAAGAGAATCATGCCAATAGTTACAAGGTATCTCAAGAGTCTTGCTACAGTCTTTAGATTTGTGAATTTTGACAGCCGTTGGTAGATTACTTTCCATAAGGCTTATACCAGGTTATAGAGTTGGAAGTCATTACTAGATACTACTTTTTACAGCCCTTTCACACAGTATTTTATGTATTTGAAAGGTACAGTTTAAGAAAGATTTAGATTAAAATTTTAGATATTTCCCCTCCCCCGCCTTTCTTTCCTCTTCTTGAGATGTTAAGTAAGTATGAAGGAAGTAGATAATGATTTTCTGAGAAAAAGTCGAAGTCCTTACTAGTTGTATTTTCCCAGATCTTGATGGTACTGGACTGGACTCCAAAGGGTACAGAAAATTATCTTTCAGTTAAAGCACTAACTTTCATTTAGTGTTCATCAACTACACAATTTTAGAACAGCTTTTGAGTAAATGAACGTTATTAAGTTTAGTGCAAAGTTGTCTGGACTTTACAAAACCAGGCAGTCATAACAAACTTTTCTGCAGGTGGAAATGTGGCTGGCAGCGACATATTTTGAGGATTTAAATAAATGATAAATTACTCTTGGTGATTATAAATAATAAGCAATGCTATCTGTGATATTTACCTACTGCAGAAGTTTGGCTTTTGAAAATGGAATTCAGCTCCTTTCCCTTTACTTTTAGATATTTATTGTTCATTAGTGAGCTCTCTTTTATAGCTGCTAGTGGACCTTCTTTTGCTGCTGACATGCTTTCAGTTCCGTAGAGTTTGTGGGCAAAACGGTATTAGAAAAGCAAGTAAATCATCCTGATGTTCTATATATTACCTTGGCAAATAATTCTTTGGGCAAGAGCTCTAGACTAATAAATGAGAGCATGTGGATAATTTGGAATTGTTTCTTTTTTAGAATCAATAGCCTGGGAATTGAAAAATTCAAAGTGCTCTTCCATGGCATTATTGTTTGAATTAATTTTTTACAAAACAATTTCAGTTCATTTGGAACTGACTCTGTGTCTCTTCAATTTGCACTCCCAAGAAAGAACTGAAGAACATTGAACTTTGGAAAAAATTTAATAAAGTCAGTTCACAATAGAACACCAGAAGATAAAGTTCCTCAGGCCTAATTCTTTTAGAATTGTGGGAACAGACAGGAGGTGAAGATCAGCAGCTGTCCATCCATCTACAGAGCAGAAGCTCCCCTCTCAGGCTGGCAGTAGCAGGCAAAGACTGGTGAAGTGAGACTGAGGTCAAGACTACAATTCGTTCTCTTGTTTTAATGCAATTTCAACTAGCTAATATGTACAAGGTGTTTCAGGAGCATTAACATTTTGAGCCTTAGGCAATCAGATCTGAAGGCTCATTCTGTTTGATTCATAATGTGGATTATATTTTATAATGTTGCTAAGACTTGATTATTTGCACATCCTAGAGGGTATAGCTCCTGCTCTGAACATTTAAAAGGAAACTGCTATAGATCATTGAACATTAAACAGAAATCTACCATAGGTAAATCTCATAGAAATAGAAAAAGTCTATAAGCCTAGTGTTAGAATTAAGTATTTGGATGATTATCACATCAGCAGTTTAATTTGACTATCTTGGTAACCACTGAAAATGAAGGAGTGGCACAAAGAGCTACTGGTGCATTTTATAACACTGCAGGTTAGCATAGTGATAACACTTTTATTCAGACTATATAGAAACATGAACATCCGTCTCTCATCTACTTGCAACTACATCTTTACAGATAGATATAAAGACATATATACACCCAAATAAGACACAATGATCACAGAAAATGTTTGTAAACATTAATGTTAACTTGTAGACGTACATTGATTTGAAACAAATCCTTTACTTTAAATAGCTTTGATTTTCTGTCTAGAAGATGAAAGAGAACATTAATAGCCATCACATATGAAGTTTACCTAGTTGAATGTTAGCGCTTCTAAAAATGAATCAGTATTCATTACTTTTCCACATTGAAAGATTAAATGAATAAATAATTTCTTGAAACTGAAAATGAAATTCTCAGAAATATCAAGAAAATCTTTAGTGTGGTCTCATTTTAAGAAAAATCAAAGAGAGATCATAAAAACCATATTATATTAAAAAGGCTATTGTTATATAATGTAACCCAATTAATTAGGATCTGCTTAATTTGAAACATGTATCAGAGTAAAGGTAAAATGTGTTTTGCTTCTGATAACTTGTTTAAAAAACCCCATGTAGTTAACAAGAATAAAAATGAGAAGAGGATAAAATTTATCCCAGGAATTGTGTGCTGAGGTATCACGTATTTGTACATAGTTCAGTCCCCATTGCCCCGAAAACTGTATGTGTTCAAGAGGTTTTCTGGAGGGTCTTATGCAGAAGTATGTTCAACTTAAACTGAAGGAAGACATACTCTCACTATCAAAGCTAAAGTTGAAGCATGGGGGTGGGGGAATGGTCAAAACTTTTTCATGGTCTCCAGGTTAAAAAACACACTTTCTCTAGAGTGTGTGCATGGTTTTTTTTTTGTTTTTGTTTTTGTTTTTTGGTTCAACTCTAAAAACAGGACTTGTTCAGTGACAGCCACATAAAGGTTAAATGGAGGATTATAGATTAAATGTTACCATTCTAGTGTATCTTTTAATTTGCTCCTATACCAAATCCATAGGAAACTGTATATATATGTCAGAATGTCATGGACAGATTGATGTATCAATGGGTATAACAATTAAAATGCATTTTCTGAATTGGAAAGTGTAATACATTGCTTTTAGACACAAAGCATAGTATTCGCTCATTAAGAATAACTAGGGAGTTAAATTCTAGGGTTTCTGCAGTCTTACTCATGGTATTTGACTGCCTTGGTTCTATAATCGGATTTTAGCAAGCCTATAAAAATACTTAAAATTTTTTTGTTGTTGGTGGTGTGCTTCCAGCATAGATAATGGATAGCTTATGACATTCAGGTTATAGGTCAAATCTGAGGCCTTATTGCATATCCGGGGAAAATTACTTTTTGAGTAACATATAGTACAACCTTCAACTCTTAATAGGGCAGGAGGAGTTCAGATACAAACACTTACACATTCAAAGTGACCAGATTACATATGATTTCTACTTGTTCTGAAATGACTCCATAAATGCAATTTAAAAATTTATTTCTCCACCACAACACACAAAAATGTAGCAATAAATTCTAACATGTTCAGGTGAAACCATTCCTTTTCACTTGGCTATTCAAAAGATTATTATAACATGTCTAATACATGAAGAAGGTTTGGGAACCTGTAACATTTCCTGTGTGTCTCAATTAAAAAAGACATTTCAACACACTATACTGACTTTTCCTTATTCCCTTGTAAGTGAAACATAATTAAAAAACAAACTGAGTAAGGTAACTCAATGCAAATTCAATCTGATGTTAGAAGTAAGCTGCATATGAGACTAAATCAGATACAGGAGCTTTTTCTAAAACAGGACTAAACAGTGTTTCAAATCACCTAGAATCAATTATCATGGGACACTTGTAGAAATGATGATACTGAGTTAAAAAACATTTTTCTTATGAAAAAATCACAAGTCAGAGCTTGCCACTTATGTTATGCAAGATAAGTTTGATGATCTTGTAAATGAATATCGATTTCTGTGCAGATTCCAATATTTCTAATCTATGAGAAACTGTTCTGGGGTTCAAAATGGCCAACTTCAGAATCTTCTTGTGAAGTGGTTGCTTCTCTGAGAAAACAAACAAAATTGCCTCACATGTGAATTGTATCACATTTCTTTGTAAGTCTAACTTTAATACAAGCACAGTTAAAAACCTAAAAACCCTCCAAACCCTATATATGTATTGTTACTGGCTGACCCACAAGGTGGCACCAAAGAGAAAAGTGACAAAAGTGAAGATTACAGGCAAGTTAGATATTACATCAATTCTATTATGAGAATTAAATTTATTTCACAAAGTGATACCAAATTTTAATATGCTGATAACCCAAAACAGTCATCTTTAGGTTCATTGTTTTTTTTTTTTTAATAGAGACTGTTCTAGATCCAAAAGTTTCATTCCATCAAGCAGCTGGCTATTTTCAAGAATTAGTAATTGAACTTTTTGTGTAGTTATTTTGTAGGAAAGTTATATCTCTTTTTAGATACAGATTCCGTGATTATTATTTGGTTATAAACTCTGTTTCTCTTTTATCTTTTGTATAGTGCCTAGTGCTTAATGTTGTTAATATAAATGTAAAAGAAAAGACCCAACATATTTAACTTTATAATACAAAGCATACTAACATATTTAGATTTAGTATTTGTAATTATAGCATACAAATAAATTTTTTAATGACCAAGAAAAAGCCATTTTAGCCAAAGTCTAATTGTTTGAACTTCAGGACTAATTCTTGGATCCCCAAATACATTTTTCACCTAACTTTCACCTGGAGAGTAACTTCAGAGCCTGTATAGGGATGTGAATGGGACAATATACTCTCAGGAAAACATGTACAGAGAAAGAAAAAATGATATGATGCTGGTGTAGCCTTGGTGTGTAACCCTGAAATTAAAGAGGTTTCTTATAGCGTCATGAAGGATTCTTATAGTGTCATGTGGTGGAAGAAACTGGTAGTTTTCTAGCAAACATCTCTGAATATAAGCAACGAAAAGGCATGGATCCCCCCTCCCCCCAAAGAAGAGCTATTTTTCAGTTCACGATTAAGAAAATATATTATTTATGTACAGATCTAGTACCTGAAGAAAAAAAATCAGAATACATCTTTTTTCCGTAGTTTGAAAGTAGGAATTCAGTGAGGTTTTAAAATAAAACAATTGTAATTATTGTTGTGTATTTGCTATATATACACATATTGTGATCTATTCTCTAACAGAAGGGTGTTTCTCATGTTAACAGGACTGCATCTTTGACCAGAATCCTCACTTAGCAAAATTATATATATTTTATATTATGTTATATATCATTAAAAATAAGAAAGCACTGTAGTTCAAAATTAGGTTTTAAATTTTACATACATTTATATGACCTCAATACTAGTGATATTTCATTATCTAAAAGAAAAATTTCACCATATTTCTTCCAATGTCTCTTCATCAACCCATTTATAATAATCACTTGTTACTCAGATTCAAGAAAATACTGTAATTACCTCATTTAAACAGCTATATTGATAAACATGTATGTAGTAAGCAGAATCTATCTGTAGTAAGCAAAGTTTTTAAATGATAAACAATATTTTATTATTAAATGAAAGAATGGGAAATAAATGATTGGAAGACAGAAAAAAGTACGTGGACTAGAAGATACATGTGGATGAAATAAAGCAGGAGATGTCTTTACGTGACTTTACATTAATATTTGTCTATTGTGCCTTTGAAGCAGATACTTTTCATGGTTTGAAATAGGTGAGGCACCATTCAAATTATGTAAATTTGTGCTGTCAAATAAGCCTGGGTTAAATATATATTTTTGGATTCATTGAAGAGGTAAGATTCCTAAAGCATGTAAACTGCTTATTCTGCAGTATGAAAATAAGCTATAGTCAACTCTTTCAACTACTTAGTTCTCAATCCAGGAGTAATAATGTTGTCGAGTTTTCTTTTTATCATTATCTTACAAAATTATAATTATTTATCTGTTCAGGGTCATACTAGATTATTCTCTATTCATTTATTCAACAAACACATAGCACTTATCATGTACTAGGCACTGTCCTCTCCAAGGAGAGTATAGACCAGGCATGTTTGCTTCAGTGATACATCACTAGCATAGTGCCTGACACTGACTTCATAATTTATGTAGCAAGTATTCATTATGCAATTGGATAGTTCATATTTGGCTTATCTTTCAGGAAGGAGTATGACATAAAGGTTAAGTGTAAAGGTAATGAAATGACCTGCTGGCTTTGAATTCCAGCTCTGCCATCTACTAATTAAATGACTCTGGCCAAGATATTTAATCTTTTTTAGCCTCAGTTTCCTGATTTGTCAAGTGGAAGAAATAATAGCATTGACCTGAAGGCAGTGATTTTCATGATTACATAAGACAGCATAAAATGCTTAGACAAATACTTGGCACAAGTTAAGCCCTTGAAAAATCTTAGTGATTATTATTATTTTCATTAATTCTTCCTGCCATATTTATCTGGAAACGTGGATGTGAGCAATTTAAGTTCATGGTAGCAATTAGGAGTATATTCACTATTTCAATTTCTTGAGTGACTAGACAAATTAACTAGTTCAATGGAAACATTTCCGGAACAATACTTAATTTCTATTGTTTGTAGACTTTGGTCTATATTATGTTTGCATGTTTCATGAACAAATTGTAAACATTTCCATGATATATACTTTGCCTTTTTATAGAGCTTTCTTATAGAAGTCATAAACCAAAGAGTCTAGAGTGAATGCTAAAGCGTTTTAACCTAGCATTAGAGCCCCTCAAATAATGATATAACTTTCTTGAGATACTAATTCTCTCTTTGGATATAACATGTAATGCTAAAATTGGAAATGACACTTGAATTATTTGGTCACTCTTTTCCTTACATTTGCTCTCTAGAGATATCCATTTTATGCTGTGAGGCTTGTTCTAGCTTGGTATAAACATACTCAGGAGACTTTTCTGGGACTAATAACACACAGTATTATATTAATAGGTTAGGAAATATTTCTGTTAAAAACAACTTCAAGTACGAGGCTGCAATGAGCTCTTATCACACCATTGCACTCCAGCCTGGGCGACAGAGTGAGACCTAATCTCTAAAATAAATACAATAAAAAGTAAAAATAAAAAATGAAAAAAGATAAAAACAAATTCATGGTTTCACAGGTTTTTATGAGGTAAAAAGATATAATCAAATTTAGATGTAAATTCCATTTAGATTAATCCTTTCAAATAACAAGTCAGACAATTAACAGTTAAATGAAGGTGTTAATTGTTGTGACAAACTACAGAAATCATGAAATTTCACTATCTCAATTATAGTTAATTTTAAATAATTCTTTCCTCATCTTCAAGATCTTGAGGAATGTTCTGTCTGGAAGGGTAGTTCTTATATGAAACCCCACAACAACATCAACAGATCAGTGGGTCAAATGTTATAAAATTTTGAAAGTTTGCAATATAAAAATATTAATAAACTTTGCAGTAATGTTAATTGCTCTAAATTAAACATTTCATCAAATGATCAGTTTCAAATTTCAAACTGCTGTTTTGCTATTGCCACATGGCGGCACCACTTCAGCTGCTAAACAGAAACTTCACCATTCTTTTTTCATATTGGTTTCCAGTTGAGGGAGGTCTTCAGAAACATATCCCTCTCATATGATACATCAGCCTAGTTTTGACTGCCAGAATAGTAAGATTTGTTTGTTTCCCCTGTACTTTTTCTAGTACAGTGTGCTTTTATAAAATTTATTTACCCATTAAAGTTTTAGTTTTTAATTGAATTATTTTTTTGCTTCTCATGAAGATTAATTAAATATTTTTTGAGAACATAAAGAGGGTAGTATATTAGCTTCTGTATATTTTTCACAGAAGTCCAGAGCAGAAACATACCCCCAAATCTAACTCCTTTACATTAACACATTGAGAAATTGAGTCCATTAAGTAACTGGGTTAGGACAATGGAGGAAGATGAAGGTGATCAGGATCTAGCTCTTTCTCCCGAGCCAAGCTGTTTCTGGACATGAGGTTTTACTCACATGTGAAGAGACTAAGTACCCAAGGACACCTAACTATGTGCTTCTATATACCACCCAGTGTGAAAAGAAAAGAAAAAAAGGCAGTTAAATTGTACACAATCGAAGAGTAAGACCCTGAAGCCAATACATTCACTGAAGATAGTTCATTTTGATCATTTCAGGACCAAGGTGTAGATTTTATTAAAAACAACTTCTGTTTGGCCTCATGTATATTAAATATTCAGATAATTTTTACTTTTACAAGCCCCTGAATCAAATATGGCCACATCATGACTTTAGTGATATTTATTAGCTAAATAAAGTAATCATAAAATTCTCCTAACGAATAAACATGTTTCTGAGAGAAGCATCAGGTACTTTGGGAAGTTTAATTTCCTTGTTTACAGCACCACATGGCTCTAGTACTGGCAAAATCAAACCTATCTCGAATCCAGTGACCTATAACACTGAAAACAACTTTAAAAAGGAATATTAGTAAATTATGTCTTTAATATTTTTCTGAGGTACACACTCTGAAATTTCCCCCCTCCACTTTTGCTTTGAAGAATGAACATTCTGTAGAAAAATAATATTTAAAAATTATTTTACTAAAGTGCTTGCTTCTTTGGGAAAGTGTGCTATATACTTTCAGAAATTAAAAAAAGAAAACTCACTGAAAACCTTTGTAACACTGATATGAAAGGAGGAAATATTTACCTATTTGATCCTGATAGTAAGTTTTATTATGCAAAGTTACATTTAAGGGGAATCCATGAGCTAGTAAGAAATGTTTGAGACTTTCCTTGTAGTAATTTTCAGAAGTACATACACACACTGATAAAATACAAAGAAGAATAGATGGAGGTAAAGAGAGGAAAGAGTTAACAGACTGAGACCATGAGTGAGGGAAAGGGGAAAGATGACGAGAACTGGGTTAAAGGGTACAAACATACAGTAAGACAGAAGGAATCTAGCTGTTCAATGTTTGACAGCAGAATAGGGTAACTATACCTTGCAAAAATGCATTATACTCAGGTGATGGACACCTTAAATACCCTGACTTGATCACTACACATTATGTGCATGTAACAAAATTTCTCATGTATCCCACAAATTTGTACACATTTTTAAAAAAAGACAAACAGAAAAAGCCTTTGAATCTTTTCTTGACTAATGTTTTAGAAAGAGAAAGTCTTAAAGATCCCTTAGTGGGTAACTTCTTCCTTTAGGCAGTGGTTCTTAGACTCCTGGGGAGGATTCCAGAAGCCTCTGATAAACAAATGCACTAAATCCATGGATATTGGATCAGTAATACTGAATTACCAGTTTAAAACCCTAAAGTCAGAGAAGTCTGGTGACCTGCTGAGGATCTCAGGGCTCCTCTTACTTGCTTGCACTATAGTTCCTGATTCTGTGAAAACAAACCAAGGAACCCCAACTCTTCAGCTCTTAAAATGCATATAGCCAGATGCATATGGACAGCAAGAGCACAGACATTTAAAAACAGAGCAGAAAAAAGTAACTTGAACAGAATGTGGCATTTCCCTTGGTCTGTTGCTAACGGCCCACATACAACATGCTTAAAAAATCCCACCCTGGCACTTATTTTCATCATCATTTAAAAATGATTCAAATGGACATTTAGAATGCATGGCATTAAGCATGTATCCCATCTGGGGATAAACGAAAAAGGGCTTCCTCGAGCAGGGCTGTGTTTTTAGTGGTTATCAGGCTAAGGTTAATGTGTAATCGGTCTCTTTGGTCAAGCTTTTAAAGGCAAACACAATATTTTAATTGCCTATTTTCAGTACTCCAAAGCCAGAAGCATTAACTGTTTCTTTTTGTAAGAAAATAGCTATAGACATGATTTGTAAAATGCCTTCAAGATTTGAAGACATGAAAGAAACATGTAAAAAGGAATTACCTCATTTTCCTTCTATTATTCACTTTTTAAATTAACCCATAAGCCAATCACACTTTGTTTTATTAAACACTGAGGACTCCTGCTTCTTAGCTGTCACCTTTGGGGTGGCTGTTTTCTGAATATTGTTCCAATTAGAGTTCTTCACACAAATTCTGAGGGTTGGATATCCTACATATTTATACATACTCTGCACTATAATTTTAAACTCCAATATACTCAGACAAGAGTCCATAACCAGCCAATGGGCTATGAACCTATTTTGATGCTGCCTGCTGTCAGCAAACTGTCTATTGATAACTATCCTAACAAAGTTTAAACAATGTTCATGGTAACACTGGAAAGCTGCAAGAAAGTAATTATGGCTAGGTGAAATGAAAAACTGACCAATCATGGAATGTTTTCGTTTACTGTTCTACTAAGCTCATAGCCCAGCTTTTCTCAGTCTCAAGCTTTTGGTCCTGAATGTTACACTGTAGGCATTGTGTTTTAATCATTTCCCCAATCTAAAGATGGAAATTATCCTATGGGGAAAACATCACCTTGCTTTGGCCTTTACTTCCGGAGGATTTTAATGCTTCATTGCTAACCATTATTTTAGTACTGCACACCTGGACACATCGCACAGTATAATGTAATGTATGCAGTCAGGTTTTGGAGAATTTATTTCAGTTTACATACAATCCTCCAAATCCTCTGGCGAGCTTGATGTGAAATCTGACACAGCCACATCTCCCTAGCAGGATCTTCTTTTGCTCTCTATGCTAATAGCCAAAGGCTCCTAGGATCTCTCCGTGGAGCGCGGTGGGGCTAAGGAGTCAGGAAGAGGGGTGACTGTGGGGCTTGTTGCGCTAAACATTTACAATGTACTTCTTGCAGGCGGCTCAGCAACCCCCTCTGTGGCTGTGGGTGTCTGGTGTGACAGAGCGGAGAAAAGCTCTCTAATCTCCCAGTGCCTGCCTCTGCCGCTCAGTCGCTCCCCTCCCTCCCGCCTTTCCTGCCTCCTCGCGCGCTCTCTCTCTCCTTTGCCTTTCTCGGGGAGTTTCAGTCCCTCAATGCAGCTGGAGTAGCCCTGGCAATCTAAACCCGGAGCCCGTGTATATACACACACGCACACACGCACACACACATGCACACGCGCTCGCACATACGCACTTCGGCTCTCCCCCTGGGGATATGGAGCAAACCCAGAGCTTCATCTACCTGAAGGGGATGGCCCGGCCGGACACTTCTTTCTCACTTGTCATCTCCGGAGGGCAGAGCAAGACTGGAATGAGGCAGGCTCGCTGTCGGGTCTGCAACCTCCTGCTGTTTGCCGCCACCGCCGCTTAAAGCGCCCAGGGTGGAGAAGGCTTTTCCAGGACAGATCTCCGCCGTAGCTTCGCGGCCCTAGGACTTCCTCCTGCTGGTTCACTCTAGTCTCTCCCACCTCGGCCATCCTTTCCTCTCCAGCTGCAGGGTGTATGGCTCGGGTGCCTTCAGTGCTGTGGCCGCCGTCACTGCCGCTGAGAGCACATTCCACCCAGAGGACTGAACGCCGCCGCTGGAGTGGGGGGAGAAAGCGGAAGCCCTAACTTCCCTCTCCACACCCTCGCTCTTCCCACAGCTCCCGTCCTTCTCCCCAGGACCGGTTGGAAGGCTCCCGCGGAAAGCGAGGCGAGAGGGCGGCGCAGGGGAGGGAGAGCCGGGAGCCGCAGGCGCGCAGGGGCGGGCGCAGCATGTGCCCCGGCGCAGGGTGCTCGCCCGAGAAGTAGCGCGCGCTGGGCAAGCAAGACGCTTTCCAAGTTAGGCGCGTCCCAGAGCTCGCAGCCCGGCGCCTCGGCAGCCAGTGTCCGGAGTGAGGCGGGGCTGATGGGGGTCGCGAAAGCTGCCGTCGCTTGTGGCCAGAACCCGTCTTAAAAGAACCCGGGCCAGCATCCCCAGTCGCGCGCCCTCGGCCCGCGTGCGCTCTCGGATGCCTGCTCTGGGGGTGGCCCGCGCGGCCCGCCCGCGGGGGGTGCCGGAGGGGGCGGGGGAGGAGGAGGAGGCGGTGTGATGGCCCTGGACGGCGAGCTGGGGGAGCAAGAGGAGGAGAAGAAAAAGAAGAAGAAGAAAAAGAAGAGGAAGAAGAAGAAGGAGAAGGAGGAGGAGGGGGCCGAGAAGAGCAGCTCACCCTTCGCGCCCAGAATGGGGGAAGACGACGCCGCGCTTCGGGCTGGCGGCAGGGGGCTCTCCGACCCGTGGGCAGACTCAGTGGGAGTGCGACCCCGCACCACGGAGCGCCACATCGCGGTACACAAGCGGCTTGTGCTAGCCTTCGCCGTGTCCCTCGTGGCACTGCTCGCGGTCACCATGCTTGCCGTGCTGCTCAGCCTGCGCTTCGACGAGTGCGGGGCGAGTGCCACGCCAGGCGCCGAAGGTGGCCCCGCAGGCTTTCCGGAGCGCGGCGCCAACGGGAGCCTCCCCGGATCGGCCCGGCGCAACCACCACGCGGGCGGGGACTCCTTGCAGCCTGAGGCTAGTGGGGTGGCCAGTCCGGGGACCCCGTCGGCCCAGCAGCCGTCGGAGGAGGAGCGGGAGCCGTGGCAGCCGTGGACGCAGCTGCGCCTGTCGGGCCACCTGAAGCCGCTGCACTACAATCTGATGCTCACCGCCTTCATGGAGAACTTCACCTTCTCCGGGGAGGTCAACGTGGAGATCGCGTGCCGGAACGCCACCCGCTACGTAGTGCTGCACGCTTCCCGAGTGGCGGTGGAGAAAGTGCAGCTGGCTGAGGACAGGGCGTTTGGGGCTGTCCCTGTGGCCGGTTTTTTCCTCTACCCGCAAACCCAGGTCTTAGTGGTGGTGCTGAATAGGACACTGGACGCGCAGAGGAATTACAATCTGAAGATTATCTACAACGCGCTCATCGAGAATGAGCTCCTGGGCTTCTTCCGCAGCTCCTATGTGCTCCACGGGGAGAGAAGGTATGGAGGGAGGCGGTGCCCCGCGCCGCCCCACCCCGCCGCGCGTCTCGAACCTCTGGGCGGCCTGCGACCCCGGGGACCCAGCTGGCTTCCAATACTCGGGAAGCCAGGGGTGGGGGAAGGAAACGAAAGCGGGGTAGGGCAGTCGGAACCCCGGGGTCTCCCAGATGCCTTGGGGTCTCACTGCAGCCAACTCCGCAAACTGACTCGCCGGTGCCAAAAGATGAATGCCGCCCCGTCCTCTAGTGAGGACCTCTCCTCTTCCTGTCAAAGTTCCTTAGCCATTGAAATGCAGGGCCCTTTTTTCTGAAGGATAACTGATAATCTGAGCGATGCCAGAGTGACATGAAAAGCTTGCCAAGTTACTGTCGAGGGAAAATACCTGGCGCTGAAGGCCAAGACAACAGCGCATCCAGGTTAGCTTGTCAAGGCAGGTCAGGGACACACCGTTCTCCACCCCCGCCCTCACATGCCCATCTCCCCTGCCTATTAGTAGTCCCCTGCCAGGTGCAGAGCAGAGGATGGGCTTTGGCTGAGTAAACTTTCCCCAAACTTCAAGTTGAGTTTCGGAGTGAAAATAGTGGTTTTCAGAGATAGGCTGAGAGGACCGGGACGGGGGTGGAGGTTGCCAAGGTCAGAGCCAGCTATAAGTGGCCTCGCAGGCGCTGCCAGCTTTGTGCTGAGGCAGGGCGACTCAAGTTGTTTGTTCATGAGTTGCTGCCTCTGGAGATGATTCCAGTGGTCAAGGGTGGGAAAGCTAGTAGTCAGTTTCAAATGCCTTGTTACTATCTTTGGCGCGTTTCACATTTGGATACTTTGGTATTTTTATAAAAAAAAAAAAATTCTGAAAGTCCGTGGAGCTTTTCACCACTTGTGTAGAGCTCAGACTTCATAATCCAATAGAACCGAGTTCCAATCTCTGCTGTTCGTCCAACTGTGGTGAAGGTTTGAAGAAGGTAATTAACCTTTTCCTTTTCTAGTGCTTATTGCACACCCATGTACTCAATCCGACAAGAACCCTATGAGGTAGACGCTATTATCAGCATTCCCTATTTTACGGGCGGGGAAATGGAGGCACAGGTGGGTCACATAGCTTGACCAAGATCACCAAGAGTGAGCAAAGTACGGATTTAGACCTAGGGAGTTTGGCTCTTGAGCCTAGACTTTTAATTCTAACTTGGGGATACCAATAATAATATTCTGCTTGTAGGATTGGTGTAGACGTCTGTGAGTGAATGCATTACAAAGTACTTACCGCTGTGCCTGGCACATAGAGTATCCACCATAAATGCTAGCTCTCATGAGTGTCTTGTGGCAGTAAGCTCTCAGGTATATTGTTGAATGAATAAGTGATTCTTGTTCTTTGCTCTAACTCCCTCATTGCTAAAATAACTTCGATTAATTAAATGACTATAGGGCAGATGAACAACCAAAGTGAGCTTAAAAATTAAACCAAGAACTTTAGAAGAGGAGGCAGGTTGCAGATCAGTAATGAGGCAGAGCCTCTTCTTTTCTCAGGTGATTCTCACAACAGCAGAAAATGGGCTCAGAGAAGTCCAGGGCCCTGGAGGTGAGCAGGCTTGTCAGTGGAGAGCTAGGACTTGAACTTTGGTTCTCTAATCCCTGGACCAGACACAGCTTATGGTGTTTGGAAACTCTCAGAAGAAGTTATTGTGTAAGAGGCTGGGGAAATTGCAATGTGTTGTGAAACTAAACAAAAGTTTTATTATTTATAGAGTTCTATGAAGTAACCTCCCATAAATAAAATGCCCAATGCTTTAGTAGTTGTATGATAGTTAAAACCTCCTGTAAGTGAATGTATAAATTATTCACTGTCTTACTCCTGACATCAGATATGGATAATTTAAACCCCCTTCTACCACTTCCTCTGACACGTTCTAAATAATACAGATTAAAAATATTTTTTAAACCCAGAATTATATCAAATTTGGGGGAAAGGCATAGAAAACAAATTTGCATACTATGTTTAGGAACAAGCTTGTTATGTCAAAATGTCAATAGTGGGAGTTGCATATCATTACTGACACATCTTGCTGTGGTGAAATGAATGCTTTCGACAAATCCCGTTTTTTGAGCCATGCCAAAATATGTTTGGCAGAACTGAGCTTGTTTTGGTCAATGCTTTCAAATTAACAGGACTCTTAAAAAGACCAGATGTTTCTGCTTGACCCGTAACTGATTTCTTGTAACCCTAGTGCATATTTATATTCAAACTCTATCCTGCAGTTTTCCTCAAAGAAGTAAATAACTTGGTTGGAAGTTTAACCTAGTTCACATATAGTTAAACTCATCATCCCAATAGAAAAGCAGAACACAGTGTTTTGAAAATCCCAGGACTGTTTTATTTCTATACAGCATCTTAGAGGAAGTCTTTGTTCCTCATTTTTTTTCCATTCCTCATTATTATTACTAGAGTAAATCTCATAATTTCTTGGATGTTTCTACTGGAGTTGATAAAGCAAAAGAAATAAATCTAATAAACCATTTCATAGTTATATAAACTTTCTATTTATTAAACTTTTTTTGTTACTATAGCCACTTGAAGCATTTTTAAACAGACCCTTATCAGCATCTCAGCTAGGGTTGGACTTTGGTGATGATTTTGTCCACAAAATGCAATGTAAATTGGCATTCTGAAACCCACTTTCAAGTAGGACACAGATGTGAACACTGAATTTTCATTTGATTAATGATTAAAAATTTTGGTCTTTAGTTAGATATAATTTTACCAATTTAATTATAGGATAATTTCTGTGATAAAAACAAATATTTAATCTGATAAAGGAAGTCATATTGAGCAAGTTGAAATGCTTAAAAGAGCAATACTACAATACAGTTCACTTCTCAGCCTATGTGGAAACACTAACTCATTAAAATCCTATCAGTCTGATTCTTCAACTTGCTTCTCAGAGGCCTGAGCAAAATAATTTTGGCGACAGCAGGGAAATTAGATTCCACTGTGTGCTATATACCTTGGACCTCTGGAAGGTTTTATCTCCTGCTGGGTGTCGTAGGTAGCCTGGCTTTGTACAACTGGGAAGACTTGCTTTTCCTGATTTCCATACTGTACTGTACAAAGACAAGCTCCCCCCGTGAAGCCGAAGGTTTCCCAAGTTGAGACAAATTCTCTACCCTTGGTTCCTACACTTGTTGAATATTGAAAATAAATTCTCTTAAAATCAACATGTTTACACACCAGGAAGTAAATTAGGCAGAATACATACTCACTTTTTCATCAACTAGGTGTGCAGCAGGCAGATAAAAATGGGCATGTATTTATGCTGTAGTCTTCGACAGGAGAGTATGCTTGCTTAGAATTAGGTAAAATGTTCATTTACCTGAAATAATTGCCACTTTTGGGTAGCCAGATGGTGGGCACACCCATGTTCAAAGTAGGGTACCTTAATTTAGATCCAGATGGTTGGATTGAAAGGGAAATATAGCCAAGATAAAGAACATTTTATTCACTTTCAAAAGGGAGGCTGTTTTTTTTTGACGAACTTTGATAGGGTCTATAACATGCCAAAGTGAGACGACGTTAAAAATAGGAGGTCCTTTTCTATAAAGGATTGTTTAGAGAGAAACGATAGTCTCCAAGTAAAATGGGAAAATAATAGTGACAGTTCTTAAAGAGAATTGGGACCATCTTTTTGCAAAAATCTTGGGGAGAGAATGGAGGATTTTATCTCTGGGTAGGCATTTGCTCTACTGTGGTATTTCTGTGATCCGATGCCTTGTAATCTTCTGGGAATGAATTAATACTCATGGTATTTAATACAAACAAGACATTCACTACATTATTTTTAGATTGAAAGCAGCTTCATTTCTCCCATTCACTCTGGTAAGAAGATAGCTTAACATGAGCAAGTAGGAGTATATCGCTTTTTGTCCCTCTATAGAGGACTGTGAACTGAAAAAATCTTTGAGAACCATTTGTTTCTGTAAAAACTTTTTTCTATGATTCCTTAATGGACTTAGCTCATTGTTTTTGTGTCAGGCTCACATAACCATATGGCAAAACTCAGTTCAGTGCTGGATTTTGAACACAATTCAAAATGCTACCAGTAAATTATATCTAGACAATGTTTACTAAAAAAAAGCTCTGACCATTTAATAATGACTCACTCAGGGAGAAAATTTATGCAATTGGTGTTTGTCTTGCTGTGTTTCCTGTAGTGTCATTCGATTTCATCACCCTGGATAGTAATTAAATGTACAGTTTTTTTCAAATTATTTTAATTGACATAAAATTGTATGTATTTATCATGTATAACCTAATGTTTTGAAGTATGCATACATTTGGAACAAATTAGTTAATTAACAAATGCATCACCTCATATAGCTGTTTTTGTGGTGAGAATATTTAACATCTACTCTCAGCAGTTTTCAAGAATATAATATATTGTCATTAATTATAGTCATCTTGCTTTACAGCAAATCCCTTGAACTTATTCCTCTTATCTAAGTAATTATATATCCTTTGACCAGCAACTCCTCAACTCCATTCTTCCCCTAACCTCTTAGTATCTGGTAAACATCATTCTACTCTCTAACTCAATGAGGTCAACTTTTTTAGATTCCACATATGAATAAGATCACGCGATATTTGTCTTTTTGTGCCTCGCTTATTCACTTACATGAAGTCTTCCAGTTCCTCAGTGTTGTCTCAAATGGCAGGATTTCCTTCTGTTTGTCTGAATAGTATTTCCTTAGTGTATGAATACATTTTCTTTATACATTCATTCATTGATGAACTCTTAGGTTCCTTCTGTATATTGGCTACTGTGAAGAATGCTGCAATAAACATGTTGCAGATATCTCCTCAACATGATGATTTCTTTTTCTTTGGATATGTAATCCCCCAGTAGTGGGATTGCCAGATTATGTGGTAGTTCTGTTTTTAATTTTTTGATGAACCGCCATATTGTTTTCCATAATGGCTATACTAATTTACAGTGTACTCATTTTCACCAACAGTGTACAAGGGTTCTTTTTGCTCCACATCCTTGCTAACAGTTGTTATCTTTTGTCTATTTGATAATAACCATTCTTACAGGTGTGAGTTGACATCTCACTGTGGTTGCATTTCCCTGATGATAAGTGATGTTGAACATTTTTTCATATACTGATTGGCCATTTGTATGTCTTATTTTGAGAAATTTTCATTCAGGTCTTTTGCCCACTTAAAAAAATCAGGTTTTGTTTTTTCTTGCTATTGAATTGTTTGATTTCATTATATATTTTGGTCATTAATCACTTATCAGATGTACAGATTGTAAATATTTTCTCCCATTGTATAGGTTGTTATTTTACCCTATTGTTTATTTCCTTTGCTGTGCAGAAACATTTTAGTTTGATGCAATCCCATTTGTCTATTTTTTGCTTTTGTTGCCTGTGCAGTTGCCTTTGTTTTTATTTATTCAGTGCAACTCCAAACTGAGCCTATCTGCTTTGGATCCCTTTCAAATAAAGATGGACCTGATGCTGGCCTTCCCAGTATTTGTTTGGTTTGCACAACGTGTTTGTTTCTTTAAACTGATTGTTGCCATTGTGTATGTAGATGGGCTTGAGCAAATAATGCAGGACGATATTTTAGGTGTGCTTGAAGATGGTGACATTTGGTCAATATTATTTACAAAAATAGGACTTACCTCTTTAAGTATGACTTCAAGGAGTGATACAAAAACAGTGAAGAAGAAATGATTTACCTTTAAGGCATAAATGTTTTACAGTCTGTAGGGAGGGCATCCCTCCTTCACCCCCATGCTCATCCTCCCATCCCCAGCAATCATAATCTTCATCATCACCATCACCATCATCATCATTTCTCAATTCTTTGCTTGTTCTTTACTTCCTTCCAGATTTACATTACTGGCCAGCTTCCACCAGGGTTTTTCAAAGTTCATGCCATCCTACTTTCTACTGCAGGAGACTGTATACTTTCTCCCACAGATAGAATTTTAGTAGGCAGAATTTTGGAAAATTCAAATGTGAAAAATACTTCCTGCTTTTTCCAGTTTCCTGGACAACCTGAAATGATGCACAAACAGGCACAGCTGTATGGTGGTGGTGGCACTGTGAAGGTAGAATAAGATTGGCAATGTTGCGTGGAGCTGAATAAGGGTGAAGAACCCAGGCTCACCCTTCCTGCCTTCTTTGCCTGCAAGCTTCTGAATGCCTGAGTGGGCCTGACATTTATAGAACTCTGGCCCCAGTTGTACAGGGACAGGGAGAATTAATTCCTCCCAGTGCACACCTATGTGTGTGCTGCAGGATGAAGTTTTGTTTTAATCATTCGCGTCTTTCCTCATGACTACACAACTAAAAAATGAAAAATCAGAGGATAGACAAAGAAAGCAGTTTAAAAACTATGGTTGTTGGTTACTTTTTACGTCTTTAAAAAATAAATTATTTTTAAAAATCTTCTATCTTTTAAAAAATAGTCCACTTTTGTTGTGTTGCTGGATGGAAGTGTGTGTGTGTGTGTGTGTGTGTGTGTGTGTGTTTAGTGTGTTCATTCTCTTCCTCCTATGCATGGACTGTGGAACCAGACTGCTTGGCCTCATGTCCTGACTCTGCGACTTATTAGCTTTAAGACCTTGGCCAGGTTTCCTAATTGCTGTGTGTCTAGTGTCCTCCTCTGGAAAGTGGAAATAGTGATACTCTATTGTACAGGGTGGTTGTGATGATTACATCGGTAATAAAGCACTTAGAACAGTGTCTGATAATTAGTAAGCACATCTGTGGTTATTAAATATAATTTTACTATTTCATGGCTGGAGATCTGCTACTTGGGCTAGTACCGGGTTGTGTAGGACCAACATTCTTGCTTTGGGGTTTCCCCTTGCTGGCAAAACAGTGGGGAAATGGTCACCGTGGACATTCCTTTGACTGCTGTTTGTTTTTACCACCTAAGCAGAGTTCAAAAGACAGGGAATGGGAAAAGAAGGTGGGTAGGAAGAAGAAGAGCCTTGTCACCAGAAAAAAGAGAAGGAAATAAAGGTTGTGGTATTTCAGCCGGAGAACCTCCTAGCTTGGATCAAATACTGGGAGATAGAGAGGGTTGAGGGAGCAGAAAGACTGAGGGAAACGAGAAACACACAAGTCTCTGATTACAGCAGTACTCTCTATTAGCAGTGAGAATAGCAGGAACCAGAGACTGAAGGGTCAGAAGGGTACCAGTACAGCAAGAAGAAAAGCCCTAAGTACCAAGGGAAAGGCATCTCAATCATTAGATATTGTTCCTAAGACTTTATGTGAGTTTTGACAACAGCAGTACTTTATAATACTTATGTAATGTTTTGCCTCTTTCCAATAGAAAAACATGAATCTCAGACACTAATTTTATTTATTTTTATGAAAACCTAATATTATGACCTGGGAAAGTCATTTTAATGCATTCATAATACCCTTCAACAATGATGATCAAGTACACAGTACTTATTTTTGGTAAGCGTATTTAGTACATAAATGGTGAAACAATTATGAATATTATGCTCTGTTTTTATAACACGATTATTCACATATGCACCACTTCCTACATACATATTGCTGGCATTATTGCCTTATGTTTTTAGTTTACTCCAATGGTTATTTTAAAAAAAAATAGACTACACACTTGCTTATAGTATTGAATATTCAGCAGGAGTACTTCTCTTCTGAAATAGCAGAGGTTTAATGACTCATTGAAGTGCATAAAAACACACAGTCTAAACAACAACCCATTTTGGCTTAAAGAATTTTGTCATAGAGTAACAATTTGCATTTTGGATTAACAATTTTAAATGGGACACGTGTGACTTCCATGACCTTGTAACAGTCCGCTTACTGCAATCAGTTGAATAGTAACTAGATGTTCCATTGAAACTTTCCTTTAGGTCTTGGAAGTTTTTATTGCCAATCTTAAACTACTGCTTTATTAGAGAAATTGCAGTTACTATAGAAGTAGGTTCAAAATCATTTTCCTCTGTGTTATGCATAGATGTGGTCAAAAAGAAAACCTTTCAAATCACCCATGCTGTTTGTGAGGTTCTCTTGGTTTTGGTGGATTCCACAGTGAAATGCTGTGAATCAATCTGAATACTAACAGTGTTATGCAAATGTTTGTTTCCTCTGCATGTCTTACCTTTATGAAAAGGCAAACTGAAAAATAATGGAGCAGAAATTGTTTTGTATCACATACTGTAATTTGTTGGCAATATCAACCAACATTAATGCATTACTTCTGCTGAATGTTATCATAATGACTTGATACATGTAGCTTGCCTAGTGAACTTCCGCAGAAATAAAAAGAAATCAATTCTCTATATCCTTCAGAGGCAACACGGAGCTTTAAGCCTTCCTTCTTAGCTCAACCAAAATGTCAAATAGACAAGTTGTTAAGAAAATCAAATAATTTATTTTAGATAGAAGAGAATTAAAATACATGTATGTTATTCACATTTTTTCCAGTTATGCTAAAATGACATTCTAGGAATCACACTCCCAGAATGTCACTTTTGAAAGTGGAATTTTTTATGGTAATAGACAGATTCATTAAAAGATAAAAATGATTTTGTTTAAGAAAGGAGGAGAATAACAGACAACAAAATACTTATCCCCATTACCTTCTGCCTTTTGCTGTTTTGTTTACTTTTTGCTGCATTTACATATATTTTTCATGTCCACACTATATATTGAAATATTTCTATTTTTAATTAATTTTTTATATTTCTTATACTTGGTATTCTGCTTACCACCTCAAACTCACCACAAATTCACTCCAAACTTGTTATTTTTTTCTCAAAATCACCATTGTTGTGGGCCTCTTTGATGTTTTTAATGACCGTAAGCAGAAGAGAAGTCTCACTTCCACCAATTGAAGGCAACCACAAAATATATGAAGTGAAGACACAATTATATTTTTGAAATTCTGCAGGCATTGTTGCCTGTTAAGGGCACCGACCTGAAACTGGCTCTCTTTGTTAGAAAAAAGAGTATCAAGGTTGAAAAAGATGTTACAGATAGACTTGAAATACTGAGATCTGATGTAACCAGAATTTGCAAGACAGCAGACAGGGCACAAACTTTTTTTTTTTTTAATTTATTTATTATTATACTTTAAGTTGTAGGGTACATGTGCATAACGTGCAGGTTTGTTACATATGTATACTTGTGCCATGTTGCAGGGCACAAACTTAATATGTGAGTGAAAACTTTATTGAAGGCTTATTTCTGTGCTACCTATAGTCAGCTCACTCATTTCTACATCCAACTCTGACGTTTAAACTTCCACCCAGGTTTTCAGACCAATTATTATGCTTTCTTCTTCATAAAACCTTCTTTGAGTACTTTAAGCTAGTGGTTTTCAGCTGGGACAATTTCTTCCTACAGTGGACATCTGCAATGTCCAGAGACACTTTTGCCCATCTCAACTGGGGAGAGATGATACTGGCATCTAGTGGTAGAGGCTAGGGATACTGCTAAAGGCACAGGACAGTCCCCGCAACAAATAATTATCTGCCTAAAATGTCTGTAGTGCCAACATCGAGAAACTCTGCTTTAGGAGAATGTAATTTCTTCATACATTTTTCCCTTTGTCATGGCTTTGTTTGTATAATACCTGTCCAGGTATATGTTTAATTTATTTTATTAGCATAGAAACTCTTTGCAGGAAGGAACCATATATATTTGTCTTTTTCTTCCCAGTATCGAACACTCAAAAATAAATGATTAAAAGGAGCAAATGCATTATAGAACTTGTAGTAAAAAGCTGTTTAGTGGTAGAGTAATTTAACATCTTTAAATAACCAATCACATTTGGGGAATATTTTACTTCTGATTTTTGTTCAGTTGTAGGATCTCAAGCTTGGAAAACACCTTAAATGTAGTCTAGTCCAACTGCTCTTCTTTACCAAAGGACTTCTTTTGATTTTCTAAATACTGAATTGAAATTCAGTTGCAATCATCCTCAGGTGCCAGACTGTGAAATTGGTATTTCTTCATTTAGACATTATCAGAACACATGGTGGCCCTCTGTGCATGGGTATATACTGTGTATGTGAATTCATTAAGAATAGTAATTGCAGAAGAGGCCACTAGGTGATCTGTATCGTTCTTTTCAACCCGGAGGATCAGTGATGTAAATTGCTTCCTTCCCTAACATGCTTACTTACTTGGTAAGGCAAAAAGAGACTGCACTGTGTTTTTTCTCTGCACAAATATTTGTTTAATCAAATTATCCTTAGCCCAGAGGTATTTACATCTTTTACACCTAATCAATTCTTACCCACTAATTACTTAATATCAAAGACATCTTTGATTTTCACTTAAAGGCCAATTCATTCTAATTACAACCTCTCTGTTGAACTCTTGTAGAACTCTTCCCCTAGTATTATTAGTTGTCCTTTAATTTTCCATGAGAAAATATTATACACATATATATATATATATTTCATGGAAAAATATATTTTTCAATTAGACTGCAAAGGCCTTAAATATGAAAATGGTTATATCTTTAAAAAAATTATACCAAGTACCTAATACAGGGTGAGTATCCCCACTCCAAAACTTCAAAATCTAAAATGTTACAAAACCCAAAACTTTTTGAGTGCTAACATGGTGCTCAAAGGAAATGTTTATTGGAATATTTTTTTATTAGGATTTTTGGGTTAGGGATTCTCAGCGGTAGTATATAATGCAAATATTCCAAAATCTAAAAAAATCCAAATTCTGAAACGCTTTTGGTCCAAAGCATTTCAGATAAGAGATACTCAACCTGTATAGCATAAAGCTCACACATAGCAGACAATATTCCTTCAGTGATTGAATTGGAGTACTCAGATATTTCAAAGTTAAAAGGAAGTAACTTTGACTCATATATAAAATCCCATGGGCATCTTTTAAGTAGCCTCAGTGAGAAATATTAAGCTCAGTGGACATTTTAATTAATAAGCTGAAAGATAAGATTCACGAGCATTATGTAAGATAAAAGTATATGAAGACAAAATCATAAATGGGTGCATTTTAACTAAAAGTACTGACAATTCATTAAGCAGAAAGTGTATTACTAATCAGTAAAAAATAGTAAGAAAAATATTACCATGATACTGGCAAATTGGGAAAGAAGAATCTTTGTTACTTACAGCTGAATTAAGATGTTTATAATTATAGCTAAAAATTAATTTTACCGTTTTGAAATGTAATTCAGAAAATGTGAGTTTTAGACCCAGCTTTGTGCAAATTGTCTGTGTAACTTCAGAGAAATCGCTTCATCCTACTGGATCCACTTTTTCAACTTAGAAATTTATGAGAGTAGGACACTTTGTTTCTAATATTGCTTCCAGCTTTAACCTCATATTTGTATGAAGATTTACAGTTAAAATCTCCTTTCCATATATTATCTCATTTTATCATCTTGACTTTTGTAAGGAAAGCCTAGAAAACATATTTTCCTTGTACTAATGAAAACACAGGGTCAGATAGTTAAGTTACTTAACTAAGCCTGGTGTGTAGCAGCCTGTTGCTATTTACAAGATAACTCTCAAAAACCTTGTCTATGAAGATAAGTAACGATTTATCTTTAAAATGTTTTATTTTTCTCTATTCTAAAACTAAGATTTAAAAAATGGGGCCCTCAATGATCAATGTAAGCTTCATAATTTAAAAATAGTGTAAAATTTATACCTTGTGCTTTGAGCTAGGGATAGCCAATAAGATTCAATACACATGTCAACCTGTATTGATTGGTAGTAGTTGCCTGAAGTGCTGTGCTGAGAATAATTCTGAGGCCAAGTTTGGGTTCAGTGGGAAAGTTGCCATGTTAGATTAACCATGTATATCATGGATGATGGAGAGAGGAGTGGTGGCAGAACTACTATGGAGGAACAAACTTTTTAAAGAAATCGCTTCAGAACTCAATAGTATTCTATTAGCAGTCTAATATTGACTTGCCTTATATCGTTTGTAACTAGTATTATTTAAAAAGTTTGATTAACTTTTGTCATGAATGTTTTTCTTATTTAGAAGAGTGTCTGAGTGCCTTTTTTTTTTCTTTTGAGACGGGGTCTTGCTCTGTCGCCAGGCTGGAGTGCAGTGGTGCGATCTTGGCTCACTGCAACCTCTGCCTCCCGAGTTCAAGCGATTCTCCTGCCTCAGCCTCCCGAATAGCTGGGACTACAGGCATGCGCTACCATGCCCAGCTAATCTTTGTACTTTCAGTAGAAATGGGGTTTCACCATGTTGGCCAGGATGGTCCCGATCTCTTGACCTCATGATCCGCCCACCTCGGCCTCCCAAAGTGCTGGGATTACAAGTGTGAGCCACCGTGCCCGACTGAAGAGTTCTTCTTAAAATATTTAATCTTTGTCTTCATTTGTAACCATAAACCATGAAAGAATATAAAAGGTGCTTTCAGTTGGAATTTTAATAAGATACAGCTTGATCTGAAAACTTGAGTGCAATATATATGTATGTATATGCATGTGTGAGCTTACATTGACATTTATTTTATTCATATATTTATTATATATTTATTATATTAATATACATCTGGTATATTAACATTAACATGTATTAATATAACATTTATTATGAGGAGGAAAAAACAATGTTCTCCAGACTATTCAGTATAAACATTTATTCCTGTGCTCCAAGAAAGGTTGAAGATGTGAATCAGCAACTGCTCCATGCTAGTCACAGTCATAGGTGGTTTACATTCTTTCTTTTCCTCTAAGCTGTACAATACTTTTTGAGTTAGACTTGATTATTTACTTTTTCAGCAATGACCGACTACATCTTAGGAAAATTTAATAACTGCCCAAGATGGCATAGCTAAGAAAGTTTGTGGAGCCAGAATTCAGACCAGAATTTATCAGGTCTCAAAATCCCTTTTCTGAACAAAACCAGGCTGTGTCTTGTTGAGATTTTAGGGCACAGATATTTCCCAAGTGATGATCTATGTTCTTCATATATCTGAGGACAATTTTTGGATTTTGATTTCATTGTCTTGACATGTTGTGCAGCTTCAGGGAAGAAAGTGAAGCACACCAAAAAGGAGAATCATCACTTTCCAGTTCTGGCCAGTGTGATGCCAGTGAGCTGTTTTTCTGTAGTGTGTCATCTTTCATCTAACAAGCACTTCTCTGGGTTTAGCGAATTTATTTTAATTGAGACAGAAACTGCCCTGAAATCTTTTATGGTTGGGGAAGTATATTGCATATGGATTGTGCTTTCATACTATTCATGCACTTAAGTTTGGTTCACAAAAACAATTGCAATTTGGAATAATATATTATTTCATCAACAGACGTGTGAAATGTGGCCATAACTTAACTCATAACATGAATGTAATAGAGAATGTCATTTTCTTTTTTCCAGATTCCTTGGTGTTACTCAGTTTTCGCCTACACATGCCAGAAAGGCATTTCCTTGTTTTGATGAGCCAATCTACAAGGCTACTTTCAAAATCAGCATCAAGCATCAAGCAACCTATTTATCTTTATCTAATATGCCAGTGGAAACTTCTGTGTTTGAGGAAGATGGATGGGTTACGGATCACTTTTCACAGACCCCTCTCATGTCCACATATTATTTAGCCTGGGCAATTTGCAACTTCACATACAGAGAAACTACCACCAAGAGTGGGGTTATAGTAAGTATTTTCGGCTTAATGATGTTTTTGGATAATGTATACTGTGTAAAGTAACCTGATTTCTGGATTAACGATGAATCATTTCTAACCTTTTTACACCTTATATAGTGGAATTCTTTCTTTAATTCTTATGGGGCAGGGGGGTTACATATTTTACTGGTTTCAAAGAGTCAGAGAGAAACCTGTCTTCTATACCCAGCACTCTTATTCCCTTAACCACCTCCACCTCCCTCCCCCATCATCCTTATTCTTCCTTATCTCTACCTGCACTATTGTACATCTCTGGAACAGCTGCTGCTGTCTGTTTTGGAAAATTGCCTGTTTGTATGACTGGGAAAGCTCCTTCTTTTTATTTTAACATATTTGAAATGTACAGAACATATGGTGAGTAATATAGTAAACTCCATATACCTACTAGCCAGATCAACAGAACTAAATATTTTACCATCTTCAGTCTAATGTTACTGCTGAGAAAGTAAAACATAGGATGCAGTTGAAGCTCTCCATGTAACCATCCTTTGATCTCATTGCCTTGGCCTTTCCCTTAGAGATCAACACTGTCCTGAATTTGGTGTTTGCTATTTCCATACATATTATCCTGCAATTATTTCATATCTATGTATAGACACACACACACACACAATACATGACATATTTTAAAATTTCATGTAAGTGATTTTTTTATTGTAGATAATATCTTGCAACTTATTTTCATTTTAGTTTTATTTTCTTAGGAAGGATGAGATAGAGGGAGCATTGTCTGCATTAAATTTGTAATAAGAATCTATTGGATTCTCTTTGATGGCTATCATTTGTGACACCATGGTATTCTAGGCACTTTTTACATGCAATTACATTGCATTAGGGTAGACTATGCCATGTTGAATTAACAATTTTTGCCTCATTTCAATGGCTTACATGATATATAGGCATTTATTTTAATTTTCATATTAATATTAAGACAAGGTATTATGATTCCACTTTTTTTTTTTTTCCAAATGAGTAAAGTAAATCGAGTACAGTTTAAGGAGATTAAGTAAGTTGTCCAGGGGCTAAATGTAAGCAAATGGTAGAGCTGTAAATCAAGTTTGGTTGGTTTGATCCTACATTTTGGGCTTTTCCCCCTGTGCCTTACAAATTCTGTGTTCCACTATTTCACTTGTGTGTCTATAAGAAAATTCAGATTGTGATTCTTCTCATCCAGTAAACTTTGTATTCAGTGTTGCTTGAACACAGCAAAATAGGTGAATAGAAATCTATATTTTTAATTTGTAGGAAGTTGATAGTTCTAAAATAACCTAAATTTTGAAAAATAGTTTTGGCTACAGAAATTTTCCTCACTGTTACTTTTAATTTAAATCACCGTGGGACCTGTTTAAGAAATAAAATCTGCCAGCATACAAAATCAATGCTATTACTGAAAAACTGCTTGTAATGAATTCATCTATCTAATTATTAACATCATGTTTTAAATGCAGACTTTTTAGAAGGCTAGTAGGCGTTTTACTCTTTTGGACTTATAATCATTTGATATGTTGAATTTCTCTGATGTTTGTTGATGTCTTCTGTGGGCATTTCAAGGCTGTACTCATTGGACCATACACAGACATGGAACACGAAGACACCTCATTTCATTTTACGTCTTCAAAAGTTGATGATTGACTTGCTGTGGGTCAACTAGCATAGGGTACATTGGAAATTCTTTTTTCTAGTATGTTTTCTTTAAAGTATCTTAAAAGTGTTTTCAGCCCTAAACAATTATGCTTATTGCTAAGTGACCCATGTTTTAAAGCCAGACACACTCTAATAGTTATTTAGATGTGACTTTTTATTAGAGTTAAGAATCTCTAAGTAATTAGTAAATATTTTAAAATTCTTGCTTAATAATTTTTATGTAGAAATGATAAAACATTCTACCAGAGAACACTGAAAGGTCAATTGAAATAAAATTTTAGATTGCATAACCTAAAATACTAACATCTATAAAAAAGAAAACAAAATTGCCATTGGGAGCTCTTATTTATCAACTGTGGAAATATAGTTTAAAACTTACCTCCTTTTTTCTGTCACTCTTTTGAAATACAATCTGTTTTCTTTTCACTGCCTTTCCCCTTTATTATTCGGAGCATATGAGAATGACATTTCTCAACACTTAACAGCTGGAAGGAGTGGAAGTTTAGCTTTAGAATCTTGGATGTAGGACGGTCACAGGAAGTCCAGGTGGTCATTTCAGATCAGAAACTGAAGCAATTTTCTTTGAGATATGAAAGAGGAACTTGAGTAGCATATAAATAATACACAGCTAAATGGTAGCAGGGCCATAAATGTGAATATTTGAGACATCATCATCACTGTTATTCTTTGCTTATCAAGCTACCTACACTTTGCAAGGCTCTATTCTAAGTAATTAGAAACATTTTTAAAAAATCTAAAATCCTTCTGGTACAGAGATTGCAAATTCAAGTATTCAGACTGAATCCAAGGCTGCTTCCATGTTTTGTTTACCCATCCCCAAAATGGCTTAACATTTTTTTATATTAGTTGTCAACATTTAGAAAGTAGAAGATTGCACATAAACTTATTTATTTCTGGCTTCTCTTGAAAAATGGAAAGCTCTTGTAACACTTAGGTTATACTCCTATTTGGTACCACTTGTTCATTCATTTATTCCTTCAACAGGTATTTATTGACTGAATGACAGGTATTGTTCTAGACTCTTGTGATATAGCATCAAACAAAGCAGAAAACTTTCCTGCTCCCAGGGAGCTTATATTCTAATGAGGGGAGAGAGGCAATAAACAAAAAATATATAATATGTCAGGTAGTGATATATGCTATCATGAAAATCACTATGCTAGAGCTGGGTGGTGGTGACTCACTTATGTGGGGCATTTGCTTCCCAGTTTAACTTAATCCAGACCACTTTTGTTCTTTTGCATCTAGTCCATTTCACTGATACTTAGTTCCTGTTTTGATCAATCCTATAGATGTTCGGAGTTGAAAATCCACAGGGTAGCCTAGGACTGTACATAGGAAAAACAATGAATTCATTAATTGTGATTTAGAAACACTAGTATTCACATATTCATGAATTGCTTTGATTGAAAGTTGTGGAAAATAAGTTCAAGACTAGTTGGAAGAGGGAGAAATTGTTAATGTTTGAAGTCTAGGGATGTGCTTCATGGAGGAGACAGGATTCAATATGGCCCTGAATGATGGCTTGGCCTTACAGAGGCAGATAATGTGTGCATATAATTCTTTGCCAGGGAAATATTAATAGGAAAAGACACAGAGGTAGGGATATCTCTATGGAATATAGTGTAGCATGATGATTATAAACATTGATTTTAGAATCAGATTAGTCTGTTTCAGAATTATTGCTTTGCTTTGCGTCTCTGCAAACTTTGTTAATTACTTAACCTCTTTTTATTCTGATTTTCTTGTTTGAAAACTGAAAGTATGAATTTTTCCTTTACAATATTGTTCTGGTTTCTATCATGTCATTGCAAACTATTCCAGAACTTAGTGGCATAAAACAGCCATTTTATTATGCTTAAAGTTTCTGTAGGCTAGGAATTTGGAAGGGCACAGTGGTGGTAACTTCTCTGTGCTCAATGATGTCTGGGGCCTCAGTTGGGGAAGCAGGATGTTTGGGGGGTGACTTGACAGCTAGGGGCCAGAATCATTTGAAACCATCTTTGTCTGGTGGTTGTGCTGTCAGTCTTCTGGGATGTGAGCTGAGGCCGTCAGTCATATATCCATGTGTGGCTTCTTCATGTGGCCTGGGCTTGTTCAAAGCATGATGGTCTTAGGATGGTTGGACTTCTTATGTGGTAGTTCAGAGCTCCAAAGGTGAGTGTCCTAAAAGAACTAGGCAGGCGTTATGTGGAATTTTTTAACTTATCTTCAGAAGTCACAGAGCATCACTTCTAAGACATTCTATTGGTTATGAGTCACTAAGCATAGTGCTCTTTCAGCAAAAGAGGGCATAGACCCCAACTCTTGACAGGAAGAGTGTAAAAGAATTTGTAGGCCTGTTTTAAAATTAACATAGTCTGCTCTCTGCCTGCAGATTATTTATATTCATCCTACAGACAACATATACTTGTCAGTAGGTCTCATCCCATTATAGCATCAGGCTCAGAATTGAGGTCCAGGCTTCACCATCTAATTTAGGTTCAAGCATCGAAGAGATGACTTGGTTTGGTTTCTTGGGCATAGTTTCTCTCACTCTGAAGACCTGTTACTGAAAGATACAAGCTATCTTACCTCACTTTTCTCCCTTCAACAGACAATAAGACTGGAATATGGTTATGACAAAAGCCATTTCCATTCAAGAATGGAGGAAATGGGAAGATACAGTAGTCACTAGCCCACAGCAATTCTGAAACCCAACTGGGCACATGTTACCAATTCCTTAATTATGGATGAATGGCCGGTCCCTGAGAACTGTTCTCTTTGGCATTTGGCCCTACCCTTTGGGCTCTTTGTTTTGCCTTCTGAGGCATCCTTTCTCTTCTAATTAAAAAGTAGTTTGTGTTTGCAACCAAATAGTCATAATTGCATAAAAGTACAGCCAGTGCATATCCATGGGTTCTACATCCAGGGACTCAACCAGCTGTGGATTAAAACTATTTAAGAAAATTGTATCTGTATTGAACAGGAGCTAGACTTTATTTTTCTGGTTCTTCTTCCCAACAATAGAATATGGCAACTATTTACATAGCATTTACATTGTATTTGGTATTATATGTAATCTAGAGATGATTTAAAGTATACAGGAAGACATGCTTGGGTTCTATGCAAATACTATACCATTTATATAAGGGACTTGACCGTCTATAGATTTTGGTATCCATGGGAGGTCCGGGAACCAGTCCTCATAGATACCAAGGGATGACTGTAGCTTGTGTTTACAATAGATTTGAATAACCTCAGCTTGCTTCCTACCAGTAAAATGTTGGGGCTACAAACACCTATTTTTCTTTTGTATTGGCTCTGTTACATTCAGCCCAAGCAGGTACACTTATGTTAAAAAATGTTGGCTTTTTATGTATCAAGTTATATCCACTCCATTAGACAAAATGATACCCACAGATCTCTTTAAGATGAACCTTTGTCTACTTTGAGGCTTTGTGGAATAAAAATTCTTAGATGCTCTTTTATTTAACAGGCTTTATGAGGCATACCCTTAAGATCTTTATAAAGCCTTTTGCCTTTTTGAAGAGGTTATGGGGCATCACTTTAAGAGTTTCTGAGGTCTTGATAAAGACTCGTCCTTGGCTTCATCCTTAGACCATTTTTGTCCTGACAGTGACCTGAATTTGTTGTTTTTCTGAAGCTGTTTCTTACTATGAGAATCTTCCATTATCTGAAGAAGCTGAGAAGAAGGAAAAGTTTTAATTTCAAAACTAGCAAGTCCTGGCTCTTTTATATTTCCTCTAAATTTTGCTTGAAAACCAGACAGTTTAATCTTAACCTCATCTCTTCTCTTTTATAATTTTCATGGCCAGTGAGAAGAAGCCAGGTGGCACTTTAAATGTTTTGCCTGGAAATCTCCATAGCTAGAAATTATAGTTCAGTAGTTATATTTCTCATTTTCCATAGCACTACAAGTAATGAGGTTGCCACACTTTTGTGTACATAACAAAGGTCCCCTTTCCTTCAGTTTTCAATAACATTTACCTTACTATGCTTCAAGCTCTCACCAACAGCCTCCTCAAGCCCCAGAGGCTTCTGCTAACAATCCCAAGGCTTTTCTAGTTTTTGCTCCTAGTCTAGTCCCAAAGTCAATACCACATATTTTAAGGCTTTTGATATGGCGGTGCCCTAATTCCAGGTATCAAAATTGGTTCAAATCAATATTGCTGAATAAGAAATCATTTGAAAATGTTTCAACAAAAAGTAACCATTTTTAATGCTCACTGTGAAGAGTAGTGTGAGCATGAAAAGACCATGAAGGGATTGGATGGTACAGAGCAGGGAACAACTTATCTCTGCTACACGATGTCTGAGATCTCAGTGGGAGAGGCCTCATTGACTGGGGTTAACTTGATAGTTGGGGGCAAGAATCTTCTGACTGAATCTTTACTAAATGACTGTATTTGATGTTGTGTGTTTTATGGAACGTCGGCTGGAGCTCTCATCTGGGGCATCTACCAATGGTCTCTCCAAGTGGCCTGAGCTTCCTTGTATTAATAGCAGGGTGGTCTAATGTTGATGGGAATATTTGTTTTTTTCTTGCTAATACTTTTGAGTGTTTTGTAGATTCTGGATGTTAGTTATTTGTCAGATTCATAGTTTGTGAATATTTTTTCCCATTCTTTGGGTTGTCTGTTTACTCTGCTGATTGTTTCTTTTGCTGTGCAGAAGTTTTTAGTTTAATTAAGTCTCATCTATTTATCACAAAAAGGGAAATTTATTAGAAAGTGATCAAGGTGTATCAAGGAACCCAGGTTAGGGATGAACCTAGGGCTTGGAGCACTGTGGGCAGCTCAGAAATTCTGTTTTGGGTCTTTGTCAATGCTTGTTCTTTACTCTCTTACTGGGGACAGGCTTCCTCTCATCTTTGGTTCATATGCTGGAATATGGCTGCCAAAAGTTCCCAAGTTTTGCATACTAATGTGAAGACCCCAAGAAAGTGATCATTATTAATTCCCAAAGACCCCAAGAAAGTGATCATTATTAATTCCCAAACTCATAGGGAGTGAGTTGATTGCCCTGGCTTGAGTCAACGATCATTGCTGGTTACTGTGTATACCATGAACATGTGGCATCCTATTGTTATGGGATATTTGGGGTGTCGTTTTTCTGGCTGGGAACCTGTGGCCAATGGCACTTTTGACTGAGTTTTGCTTGGGCCAGCTAGGCTCATATCACCCACTTTGCCTGGCAGCTTCGCTTGGCATACACTATGGGCTAGGTCCCACACCAGCCAAGGGTAAGTCAGATATGGAATGGTGTGTGAGTGAGCGTGGGGTCCAACCACTGTGTACAATGAGATATGCCAGCTGCTGCAGTGGGGCAGGCAGCTCCAGATGCTGTCATGGGCACTGGACCAGGTGCATCACAAGCAGCTTTCATGGCTGGTAGCAGGGAATATGGTGGTGCCTGGAAACTTGGAGATGCCAGGAACCACAGGGCCCTAAAGAGGGAGTCACAGTCCTGGCTCAGGGAGTTCACAGGTCTGGGCTCCTTGAAGGACTGTAGCTCTTCTTTTCTTCTCTTTTCCCACAACATGGTAAGCAAGGGGCATGTCTCAGCCCTGTTTGTGTGACAGCTCTTTTAGCCTCACCATTCAATGGGTCTTGAGTTCTTGTCCTGTGCCAGGAAGAATAAGGTATGTAGGCAAGTGGAGGGTGAGCAAGATGAACAGAAGCTTTACTGAATGATAGAAAAGCTCAGGGGGAACCTGTGTGTGTGTGTGTGTGGTGGGAGGGTGGGCCGATCCTTTCCACAGCCAGGGTATCCTGATGAGTGTTCAGCCCCTAGAGAGAAGGTAGCTTCTCTCTGCAACTGGTCATCCTGTTGCTCGTGCAGCTTTCAGCAGAGAGGACCTAGAGTGTGTTGCTCCTCTCTGCATCCGGTCGTCTGGCTGAGCCTGGGGCTCTTATAAGCCTCAGTGGGGAGGAAGTGTGCACTGATTCGGCCATGGGTGGCCATTGTTGGGCCTGGAAAAGGCACCACAAGTCCCTACTCTGGTCTGTGGGATGGCAGCCTGTTCCCTGGTCTCACTGGGGACCCACCTTCTTCCACCTAGAAACCTGTCTGCCTCCTGCTGCCTGTCCATGGCACCCAGGCTATAAATGCCAAGGGGTATCTGCAGACCAGCATTGAGCTGCCCTCAGCCCCACCTTGGCTTCCCTCCTATGCTCATTGGCACCCAAAATTTGGAGGGGGCTGAGGCGGCAGGGAGCTGGAGTGTCAGCACTGCCCTGAGCATGTGCATACCCAGCCGTGCAGTGACAGCACTGGAGCTTGCCCCGACTTTGCTCCGAGATCAGAGCAGGCAAGGACAGCAGGGAGAAGCCAGGCAGTGGGAGCAGGCATTTATGGCCTGCAAGAGCAAGCGGGTCTTTCCTGGGCCCCCAGTAGTCCAGGGATGCTTGGGTCTGCAGCTGCGGTTTGGGTGACTGCAGCTGTGGTGGTGGGGGGCTAGGGGATGGAAGGGGTCGAAGGGTGGGAGGGATTGTGGACGGGGCCCCTGCCTGCTCCAGGGAGAGGGAGACCTGGGTCTTCAGCATGGTTTGGGTGGCTGCAACAGCACTGGGGAGTCCCTGCCCCAGCTCAGAAGGGGCAGGGCTCCCACTTGTCCCTGGCTCTCGTGGGCTCCATGGAGAGGGCAGCCCTGACCGCGCCTCCCTGCTGCAGCCAATGTGATGGCAGCAGCTGCTCCAGATGGCCCACCGCTGCCATCACTATGATAGGAACATGGTATCTTCTGTTTCAACCTCATGGATGGGAATATATATTGCAAAAAAGAAGGAAGTTTTAGAGAAGGGATGCTGGGCAAAAAACTGCTACAAGTACTCAAAACATACTGTTTAACTTTATTGTGTGGACTGAGTACAATAGGAAGGACACACACAATTTACAGTGGTGGTATCTATATATGTATGCCCACATCCAGGAAAGTACAAGACACATACATATAATGCACATTCCTGATGCTTATTTTTCTAGATATGATATTCTGTATATACACTTAAAACATAGGACTATTCTGTGAAGTTTCCTACTGAAAACAAATTAAGTCTATTTTTAATGAGAGAATTAAAGGAGGGTAGGTTAATGTATTCTAAGCATATATTCTATTTTTTGAAAAAATTACGTTAGTCATTAAAGTCCTGTTGTCATTAGACATTCTAATAAGATTGCATTAGAAATGTAATAATGATCCATAGAGAAATGAAAAGAAATAGTAACAAAAGAGTTGGATTACAATCTATTTAGGAATGTAAGTAGAGGCTTCCTTCCTACCCTAGGAAGTGTTAGTCATCCTTCTCCTCTCTACTTTTTGAAAACTTTTTACACTCATCTCTCATAGCTGTTTTTCTGCTGTTCGTAGAGCTTTCTTGCCAGCTACTTTAGACTGTGAACTCTTTGAAGGTAGGTACCATCTTTGTAAGATCTGCAGTTTATGTTGTATGTAGAAAATGATAGATACTCAGTGAAATTCCACTGGTTGTCTAAATAAGTGAATTTCCATCAGATATACCACAATGTCAAGGGTTTTCAAAACCTTTTGGCTAGGTTAATATGTAGGGCCTGAAAATTCATGCGAAATAATTTTGACCAATATTGAAATAAAAATAGAAAATGTTACAATACCAATATCATCACTTTTAAGGACATCTGCAGGAACATGTAAGTGAAAAGAGTTACTAAAGAGAGTCGGGTACTGAGGAGCAAACAGGGAACTGAATCCAGTGCAGACTCTGAGGAGAAATGGGATGGTTCCTGTGAGCAGAAAGACAAAGAACTGTCTCTGTTCTCCATTAGGAAAGCAGTGCCTGAGTATTGTTGATTTGTTAGTAATAGCTGAGTCATAGCTAGGTGGGGCCTGAGTTGGCTCAGTGGTCTGCAGCCACGTGGGTGCGTTTATTGCTTTTATGACGTCCAGCTCACCTCTGCTGCATGAGAGAGATGTCTGAGCCAGGCATGAGTCACCCAGTCAGGTCTGCAGTGGTATCAGAAGGCTACATGGCCAGGTCAGAAGTTTATTAGAGTCGAGGAGTTTAAGAAGTTAAAAAGCAAAGAATAAAATTGATGAACCTCCAGAAATTTCATTAGTGTGGTAGGAGCAGAGTCAGTAGGTTCTATTACAGAGTGTGTGTAGAATGAAGAAATGGTTGTAGTGATTGTAGACTGTTTTTAAGAGTGCTAGTTAAGAGAAGGGGTAAGAAAATTATGAATGCAGAGCTTGTTCCAAGGGGTTTTAGATTATGGGAGAGCTGAATCTATAAGAACAGAACAAAAAGTTTCCAGAAAGCAGCCAAGAGCTACCTGATGTTTAATGGCTTGTGTCTACAGGGGAAATAGCCACACTGTTTTGCACCTTTCTGCAAGTTTTAGGAACCCAAGAATAGGAATAGAGAAAGCAAATGTAGGAAGATTGAACTTGGGGAATTGACAAGGCACATGTGGCCAACAGTCATGAGGGCAAGACATCTAGAGTAATCATAACTATATTGTTGGAATCATTGGCCGTGGTATCCAGAGAAGCAGGGAGGCAGGTGAACCCATAATGGAAGTGATGTTCAGAAAAATGGATAGCAGGGGTGAAGACTACAAGTCACCTTGAAAATAAAATAAGAGTAGAGATATGAAGTGGATGAGCTGGAAAGATTGTATGTGATAGAGAGGAGGGTTTCAGATTTCAGGGTGAGTTGGAGGAATTTTAAGCCTGTTATGGCAAAGTTGGGTGGATGAAGGGAACTGAGGATAGTATCATGGAGTGAGCAGAAAGAAAGTAACCAGAAGGTTGTGTTGGAACAAATGTGAACAACATGGAGAGGTGATCCTGAACAGGTTGGGAAAATCTCTGAAAAAGCTGTATATCAGGCTTCAGATTCACAAAAAATGTTCAAGAGTGTCACCTGCAGGGCCAGACAGAAAATAGGAATAGTGAAAGCCATGAACTCTAAAAGAGGAGAGTTGTTTTCACGGAAGTGGAGGAACAGTGGTGTAAAAGCAGCAATGGCAGGAGCTGGGAAAGTGCTCATCCTTCTCTCTGCCTCCGAGGGTGGATGAGAGCAGATCTGCTTAAGGATGAGAGTGGGCAGAAGTAGTGGGAGTCAGGGGTTTTTGCAAAGGATAAAAGTGTTGAGAAAAAGGATTACTTACACAGCAGACGGAATGGTAGACTGGAGGGACATGTTAACAACAGAACAGAGGGAGGATTGAGCAGGCCAAATTTAGTTAATGGAGGAGCTTATAGAACCAATGAGCCCCAAGGTTTCCATTGGGATATTGATGTAATGGAGTGAGCCTCAGCAAATCTCCATCCCCTTGTGGCTGGCTTTGGCTGATGGTGGATTCAGTGATGAATGATAATGGGTTTTGTTATATAATCTACAATTTATCAACTTCCCTAAGGTTTAAGAGTCTACCTGTTGAAGAGGCTAATAGAAGCTAATAGAAAGAGCTTGAAGTGAAAAACAAACAAATCTAAAAAAACAGAACAGTTTGGTCAGTGTATCCATGATTACAGTGTGTTTACACTTGATAATGTGTGTGATAGATTGCATGGTGCACAGCCAGGTCTGTTTTTCCTTCAGTAGAGAGGAAGGAGATGATTCTGGCTGTGATCTTCCTTCCCTTATTCTTCCTGGTAGAATTTTGGGTGGCTCAAGAGGGAGCTGCCAGTCCAATTGTCTCTTAGATAAGGTCCTGGCATATCTAGAGTAAAGCAATGGCATATAATCTGATACTATTTAAAAGTTTGCTCTTTCTTTCTGGCTTCAGATTTGTTTTTATTTTTTGACTTTCCTCTTCTTTTATATTCCAGTTCTTTAGGACTTTTACTTTAAATAACTGTTTTTGGCCAAGCCTTTATAATCCAAGAGAGGTAGAGAGTTGTATAATACTGAGAAAGAAAGGAGTGAAAGATGAGGTTGGAGATTTATGCAGGAGCCAGATCATGAAGGGATTTGTATGTCATGTTAAGGAGTTTTGATTGTATGCTTTAGGCAGAGGGGAGCCATTGAAGGATTTGAACTTGGGAGGACTTCAGGGTTATATAAGGAGTATTCTTTAGAAGCATGGAGATAATACAAAATGTCTTACCCTCTTTGTCAAAAGACTCTCATTTTCTTTTCTCCATTATTTACCTGACCAGGATCTGTTTTCCTGTTTCATTAAGGCTGCCCTAGGGATCTAGCTCAGCTTTCCTGAGGATTAAGGAATAGGCATTAAGTGACTGTCTGGGCAAGCAAGTGGAGTTTAGGTTGCAGCTGGCATGAAAAAGTGGCCAAACTTTTGCACATGATGTGTTGCAGTACAGAGAAGAATCTCTGGGTGACCATGATACAAAACAAATGATAAGACAAAATTGTATTCTAAACGTTGATGTCACTCAGATGCAAATGGTTCTTAAAGGATTTGATATCAAATTTCAGGAAGATTAACCAAGACATTCTGTTGAGATATATTAATATTTCTAGGGATGAGACTTGTAGGAAACAAAGAGGCAAATTATTTCCTGAAGAATCAAATATTATTCTCAGAAGACCTTTGTACTCAGATGGATAAATAAGGGTGAATATTCAGAGTGGAAGAAGATAGCAAAAGTACTAATAGTACGGTCTGTCCTCAACCACTACCACCTACTAATGTTTCTTGACTTCCTTATCAGACCAGATGGCAAGATGAAGACTTGCTGGGTCTGGGAGATGCTGTTGTTTTCTCATTAAGTTTAATTTTGGGAGGAACTGGAAAATGCCTAAAACCAATCACTACCCATATGTGCTGTTCACATGGTACTGAAAATCATTTCTTACTGTCATTTTAAAACCATAGAAAAGCATTCTTTTATTAATTCACAAATATATATTAAGTAACTGTATTCAATAATGAACTGAAATATTTGGAAAATCCTGTCATAATTAAGATCAAAGAGAGCACTGACTGAGCAGAATTCATCAGAAGTACACATAGATGTAGGACTTTGAGTTACAGAGAGAGGAAAAATTTCTAAACTTTTCTGATTAACCTTAATCAACTCAGTGTCCTCTTTGGGCTTAGCGTCATCCAGACGATAAGACAAGATAAACATACTATCATGCACGATATGGTACAACATGCTGTTTTATAAAGAAAAGGTAACTTCAGTGGGATGCTAGATGTTAAAAAAGAACAGAGAAGAAGACCAGCGAGGGAATGGATAATGATTGAGAAGTATTGGATCTTGAGGGATGGATAGGCATGGTAGATGGAAGGCCAATTAGAGAGTTGTCTTCATGAGAGGAAGAGTGTACACAGAAAGGATGACCACTGGGTTTTCTTAGAGTAAGAAACACCTTTTTTAGTTTCAGGAATGGCTGTGATTTAATTACTGAGTGCAGATTTCAACCTGCTCCTGAATGACTACTGGGTACATAACGAAATGAAGGCAGAAATAAAGATGTTCTTTGAAACAAATGAGAACAAAGATACATAATACCAGAATCTCTGGGACACATTTAAAGCAGTGTGTAGAGGGAAATTTATAGCACTAAATGCCCACAAGAGAAAGCTGGAAAAATCTGGGGTGGTATTCTAATCACAATTAAAGAGCCCAGAGGAAGCAGAGCAAACACATTCAAAGCTAGAAGAGGCAGAGAAATAACTAAGATCCAGGCGGAACTTTGGAGGAGATGAGACACAGAAACCCTCTCAAAGAAACCAAAGGGAGTCCAGGGTTGAAAAGATCAACAGGTGATGGGCAGCTGGCAAGACTAATAAAGAAGAAAAGAGAAAGTCAAATAGACACAATAAAAAATGATAGGGGATGTCACCACGGCCCACAGAAATAAACTACTATCAAGAGAATACTTGTATCAACACCTCATAAAATAAACTAGAAAATCTAGAAGAAATGGATAATTTCCTGGACACTTACACTCTCCCAAGACTAAGCCAGGAAGAAGTTGAATCCTGAATAGACCAATAGCGGAAAAACACTGAAATTGAGGCAATAGTGTGTCAAAATCGTCATTCATTAAAGTGTTCAGCCATTGCATCTAATAATCTCATGGCAGAGACACAACAAAAAGAGAATTTTGGGCCAATATCCTGATGAACATGGTAGTCTCCATTAAAATGCTGGCAAACCCGAATCCAGCAGCACATGAAAGCTTATCCACCATGATGAAGTGGGCTAACCTGGGATCACAAGGCTGGTTCAACATGTAAAATCAATTAATGCCGATAAGCATAAAGCAAAACAAAGACAAAAAGCCACATGATTATCTCAATAGATGCAGAAAAGGCCTTTGACAAATTCAACAACCCTTCGTACTAAAAACTCTCCAATA
This sequence comes from Papio anubis, assembly GCF_008728515.1. Taxonomy (NCBI): domain Eukaryota; kingdom Metazoa; phylum Chordata; class Mammalia; order Primates; family Cercopithecidae; genus Papio; species Papio anubis. Next base: position 66,669,022 of record NC_044984.1, read on the forward strand.
AATTAAAATTGATGGAGCATTATCTCAAAATAGCCAAAGAGCTATTTATGACAAACCCACAGCCAATATCATACTGAATGGGAAAAACTGGAAGCATTCCCTTTGAAAACTGGCACAGGGATGCCCTCTCTCACCACTCCTATTCAACATGGTGTTGGAAGTTCACAAGCTGGGGCAATCAGGCAAGAGAGAGAAAGAAATTAAGGGTATTATTCAGTTAGGAAAAAGAAGAAGTCAAATTGTCTGTTTGCAGATGACATGATTGGCCTCCCAGAAAACCCCATCATCTCATGCTTTAAACTGATAACAACTTCAGCGTGAAGTCTCAAGTTATAAAATTAATGTGCAAAAAATCTGAAAGCATTCTTATATACCCAGTAACAGACAAACAGAAGGCCAAATCATGAATGAACTATTCTAGTTACTTCAAAAGAAAGAATAAAATACCTAGAATCCCAACTTACAAAGGGATGTAAAAGGACCTCTTCAAAGGAGACTACAAACCACTGCTCAGTGAAATAAAGAGGACACAAACAAATGGAAGAACATACCATGCTCATGGATGGAAGAATCCAATATGATGAAAATGGCCATACTGCCCAAGGTGATTTATAGATTCTGGTACCATCCCCATCAAGCTGTAATGAGTTTCTTCACAGAGGTGGAAAAACACTTTAAGTTCATGGAACCAAAAAACCCGCATCACCAAGGCAGATACCAGAATTAAAGGAACAAAGCTGGAGGCATCCTGGCTACCTGACTTCAAACTGTACTACAAGGCTACAGTAACCAAAACAGCGTGGTACTGGTACCAACATGGAGACATAGACCCATGGAACAGAACAGGAATATATGAAATAATATCCCATCATGCAGCCATCTGATCTTTGACAAACCTAGAGAAAAACAAGAAATGGAAAGGATTCCCTATTTAATAAATGGTGCTGGGAAAATTGGCTAGCCATAAGTGAAAGCTGAAACTGGATCCTTTCCTTACTCCTTATATGAAAATTAATTCCAAGATGGATTAGAAGCAATGTTAGACCTAATACCATAAAAACCTAGAAGAAAACCTAGGTAATACCATTCAGGACATAGGCATGGGCAGGGCTTCATGTCTAAAACACCAAAAGCCTTAGCAGGGGAACAAAGCCAAAATTGACCAAATGGGATCCTAATTAAACTAAAAGAGCTTCTGCTGTAAAAAAAAATACCATCAGAGTGAACAGGCAACCTACTGAATGGGAGAAAATTTTTGCAATCTACTCATCTGACAAGGGCTAATATCCAGAACCTACAAAGAACTCAAACAAATTTACAGAAAAAACAAACAACCATCAATAAGTGGGCAAAGGATATGAACATTTCTCAAAGGGACATTCATACAGCCAACAGACACTGTGAAAAAATGCTTTTAGTAAATCACTGGCCGTCAGAGAAATGCAAATCAGAAACCACAGTGAATACCATCTCACTCCAGTTGAATAGCAATCATTAAAAAATTAGGAAACAACAGGTGCTGGAGAGGATGTGGAGAAATAGGAACACTTTTACACTGTTGGTGGGATTGTAAACTATTTCAACCATTATGGAAAACAGTGGCAATTCCTCAAGGATCTAGAACTGAAACCATATGACCCAAACATACACATTACTGGGTATACCCAGGGATTATAAATCATGCTGCTATAAAGACACATGCACCGCATTATGTTCATTGCGGCACCTATTCACGTAAAAGACTTGGAATCAACCCGATATGTCCCATCAGTGACTGACTGGATTAAGAAAATGTGGCACATGCCATGGAATACTATGCAGCCATAAAAAGGATGAGTTTGTGTCCTTTGTGGGGACATATTAGATGCAGCTGGAAACCATCATTCTCAGCAAACTATTGCAGAACAGAAAACCAAAGCACGCATGTTCTCACTCTTAGGTGGGGAACTGTACAATAGAAGATCACTTGAACTTGGGAAGAGACATCGCCCACTAGGGCCTATTATGGGGGAAGGGGGAGAGAGGAGGAGGAGTTGCATTGGGGTTATACCTGATGTAAATGACTGGTTGATGGGTGTGACGAGTTGATGGGTGCAGCATAACTTATCTTTAAGTATACATAATGTAACAAACCTGCGTTGCACCCTAGAACAAAAGTGTAATAAATAAAAAAAATCTTAACCCCAAAAAAGAATATTGTTATAAAGGGAGGCTTCAGTAGCTGTTCTTCTATGACGGTATTCGTTTCATCTCCTCCATGCAGCCTTGCTCCAGCTGGATTGTTTTCATTCTTTGAACTGTAATAGGCCTTCAGTGTTTTGGAATCATTGTGCTAATATATTTATGTTGTTGTTTTCTCACATCTTTTATCACTTACTGGATTGCAAGATCTTTGAGGACAAGACTTGTTTCCGGTGAAAAAAAACACTCTCTCTCTCTCTCTCTCTCTCTCTCTCTATATATATATATACACACACACACACACACACACACACACACACACATTCCTGGGCAGCTCACAGAGATATGTATTATATATGTGTGTGTGTATTTTATATACACAGACATATATATGTATATGTGTGTGTATATATTTATTATATATGTATTTATCATCTTGGGAGGCTTATAGAAATAATGTATGGCATATATATATGTGGGTGTGTGTGTGCACGTGTATGTGTGCATGTGTATCCTGAGCAGCTCACAGATGTGTAGCTTGTGTGTGTATGTGTGTATATATATGTTATCACGATATATATAGTGTGTACACACACACACATATATGCACAGTATATATGTGTGTGTGTGTATATGTGTGTATATATATGTGTGTGTGTGTGTATAATCCCCATGGTACATAGCATAGCACAGCTCCTTGGCAACTGTAGTCATTCAGTAAATATTCAGAGGATGGTTGATGTAAGATGTAGTCTGAAGAAAAAAATCAATAGGTTTTGATGAGTGCCTTTATTTGGGCGACAAAAAAATAGAAGTGAATCAAAGAAAACCTCAAAGTTTCAAGTTGCCTGACTGAGTAGATGGTGCATTAGTCCTGTGCTGTTATTTCTGGAAGTTTTTCTCTTTGCATTCTTTCCCCTCCTCTCTTACTTTCACCCACTCTTCTCTGCTGAATTCCAGGTTCAGGGGGAGGACTGGCCAGAGTGAAACATTTTGCTTCCTTTCTTCCTTTGAAACTTAACACTATATGATTGTGTCGTATCAGTGGGAGTAAAATGAAGAAATACGGAGTTCTATTTTTTTTAATATGGCAAATTTATTACATGTGTCTCTCTGATGAAATGTAAATCTTTTAAATGGCAAGTCGGGCTGAAAGTTAGGTTATCTTCACACATGCCTAGAATTAATGCCAAAGTATCTCTCAGTATTTCAGATAGGGAAAAGAATAGAGGACCACTTTGTCTAAATGGGAGAGTGGTCTCTTTTTTTCCTTTCAGTAATTCATTAGACAATGAGAAATTCCATCAGAAGGGCCTCTGTGGGAATGTAAGAGATGCTTATGGTGGAGACAATCCTTTTAGCTTACCTTTCCCTGGGGAAAGGCAATGCGAACAGTGAGAGAGTGAAATAGTCCTATGCAAAAGAATCAACTGAGAATTTAGGGATCCTATTAAATGATGTGTTTTTAGAAGGCTATAGAGGAGTCAAGCACAGGCTGGAGAGAGAAAGTTAGTGGAAATAGCAGTGGTATTGGGCAGATTGGGATTGGGTTTTAGATTCCACCACTTATTAGAGGTAAGCTTCTTAACTAGATTTGTATTCTCTTACACAGAATAGAGATAACAATGTAGATGTTGTAACACAGTTGAGAAAGTTAAAACAATGGAAGTACAGTGCCTATCAAAGTGCTTGACACATAAGAGTGTGCAAAACTTGGCAGCTACACAGGCAAGATCAAGTTGATGTCTAACCAGTGAACAGGCTAGGACTGTAGGTAGGGTGAGGGAGAATGAGCACAGATGATTAAATGGGATCCTCTATAGGGACAGCTTAAAAAAGGTCATTTGCAAAAGGCAAGGAGGCATTGCTTATGAGGTGAAGACAGGAATACTGCTGTTTCTGTTATAATAGTGCTAGATTTCCTAGCATAGTGCTATGGTGGAAAGTGTTGCAAAATTTGTAGTGTTTATTTTTCCTGTGATTACCAACATTGTGCAAATGACTTATAACCTAATTATTAGAGGAAGTGAGATGTTTGTGAAGTATGTTCATTTATGATTCTGTTACATGTGGGAAGATGGAATGTTCTTGGGTTTGTGGAAGAATTGCTTCCAGGAAGAAACCAGAGAGAGAAAGGTGTTTGAAGAGATAGTGATTAAATCAGTAACCTAAATTTTTCTATGCTTATTATCTATGTGTATGTGTATGTGTGTGTGTGTTTGTGTGTGCATGTGTGTTATATACACAATTATATCCTGCGTGTGTGTTATATACACAATTATATCCTGATAACTATATTATAGTTATCAGGCTGTGATTGAAGGTGGGGTGGAGGAAAATGACATACAACTTGAAAGATGGAAAAGAGAATATTTCTGCCCTAAAGGAACTTCATAAAAATCATTCAAGTAATTTTATTTAAAAATTGGATTAAAAATAATTCATTATGTTTCAGGTACTATTCTAAGGTCTTTACAAAGATCATCTCATTTAATATTCATAATAATGTAGGGATGTTTCTACCATAATATTTTTATAATCTATAGATGAAGAAATGGAGGCTGAGAGAGATGGCATAACTTGCCCATCATAAATGCTGGAGTTGGGCTTTAAGCTCAGGTGATGTGACTGCAGAGATCCTGCTCTTCATTGTTTGGCAGAGGCTATGATCGAATGACTATAGGCAGACACAGGGGTGTCTCTTTCTCTTCGTGGAACTTACTTGTTAGCTAGATGGTAGACACTTCTCAGAGAATGTGAATTTTAAGCCTTCTAACAACAGATCTGTTGAGGAAGGTTTTACCTTTACCACCCTTTGGAACAGGGTTTCTCAAGCTCAACACTGTGGACCTTTTGGACTGGATAACTTTTGTTTTGGGAGTCTGTCCTGTGCATTGTAGGATATTTAGCAGCATCCCTGGCCTCAGCTAACTAGGTGCCAGTAGCACACCCGATGTGACAACTGAAAATGTCTCTAGACATTGCCAAATGTGCCCCAGCAAAATCACCCCTGGTTGAGAACTATGCTTGAATAATGACTTTGGTGGTTGATGGTCCTATGGTGGTGACTCCATCTGGAGGTGTGCAGCCCATTTGGAGCATAAATTCAAGGGGCGACATGGGCTCATCAAGACTCATTTCTCTCACTAATCTCTACTTCTCCAGATAAACGTGGACCCAAATGCAATGAGAAGAAACCTAGTATATATCACTAGAGACGTTAGGAATTAAAACAAAAGGGGTAAGATATAAACATTCCCCTCCCCCACTCTTTTTTTTTTTTGAGACCGGGTCTAGCTCTGTAGCCCAGGCTGGAGTGCGGTGGTGCCATCTCAGCTCACTGCAACCTCCGCCTTCCGGGTTCATGCCATTTTCCTGCCTCAGCCTCTGGAGTAGCTGGGACTACAGGCGCCTGTCACCAAGCCCGGCTAATTTATTATTTTTTTTTTGTATTTTTAGTAGAGACGGGGTTTCACCTTGTTAGCCAGGATAGTCTCGATCTCCTGACCTCATCATCAGCCCTCCTGGGCCTCCCAAAGTGCTGGGATTACAGTCATGAGCCACCATGCCTGGCCATAAACATTCCCTTTTAATAATAGGAAACAGCTCCTCATGTGGAAAGAACACACGAGAAGGACATTTTTGTAGTATCTTCTATGGTCAGGGATTGTTTGGAGGCTTTAGGAATGGTTTGAGGGTTGTTCAGTTTGCAGAGTTTCCAATGCACTGTTTGACTGATGTTCATTTACCCTTCATATTCTAAATGTGTGAGACTTGGTGGAGCCCCTATAGCAGTGGCTCTTAAACTACATGTGCATATTAGAGTCACCTGGGGACTTTTGTTTTCAAAATTCACATTTGTGGACCCTACTCGAGACTTAGTGAATCTGCACTTTCAGATATGGAAGCTCAGCTTTAAGGGTATATTAAAAGTCTCAGAGATACACCCTGGAGCAAGAAGCATAGACTAAAATTTTCCTTCCCATGCTCTCCATTTGGGATGATCTTTGGTGGCTCTGCTTCTTCCCTTTAAGGGCACAGAAGTCACACACAGAGCATGTCTTTAAAATTCATATTGGCCATAACTTTCTTATTTGCTATACCTAACTGCAGACTATGTTGGGAAATGTAATCTCCATGTCACACGGTCGTGTGTCAAACCAAAAATGAAGGTTCTTAAACTAAGGATCTAGGGGAAGGGACATTGGTGGATAATTAACAGTCCTTGCCACAGACTTTTATTAAAACACAGTAACAGTATCAGACAGTTGTTGAACACAGAACGTTTCCGGGGCAGAGAAAAGCAACTGGGTGATGTGGCTGCTAGCATTATCCTTATTTTATAGATGAGGAAATGCAATCTGGAAGGACTGAACACTTGATCATTGTCACATAGCTCATGGATGTTAGGGCTAAAATATTAAATAGGTTCTATCTGGTTCTACAAGCATTTTCCACTAGACTATCTAATCACACTCCCTTAATTTCCCCAACTGATCTGTTAGTTACAGATTTTAGGTCTTTAGATTTATATATATATAACATATTTTGCCCTTATTGGTAATATCAATGTCAATAATCTTAATTGTTCCAATTTTATTAGAATTATATTACTGTATATTTTGAATTTAATATCTACTTTGTTTTCTTAATTGTAAATGAGGAAAAGAAATACTACCATAAGGTGGGAACAGCTGCAGAGGGAGCCTGATGTTATTTAGTAAATTTGGCAACATTTTGAGCTTATGGTTCCCAATAATCCAGAGGATCATACATTAATAAAATGAAATCTTGAAGTTGTCATAGTGATCCCGCCAGGGTAAGCTTTATAGAAAGTCTGATTTGGATTTGTATGAATATATAGGCCTCTCTCCATGATAGCTAGTTCATGAATCAAGTAGAAAATATACCTAGTTAAGCTTATCTATCATCTTGAGATGACACAAACAACTGTCTCTAGAAAGTCTTAGAGCAATGTCTGTCTAATCGAGATGACAGTTGATAATGAGTTCCCCATAGCTAAGTCTATCCCTACTATGGTTACACTCATCTGAAATCTTTTCTAGAATTCTTTTGATTCCCACTGTCACTATGCCAGATTACACATCTAAATGAACCAGGGATGCTTTAGGAAATTATTAATATAGGGAATTCATTTATCCAGGCTATGACTGACTTTTTAAATGGTGAGTCATTTATAGCATGCTGATGTCTCTAGGGAAGTATTTCCTCTCTAAGCAGGTTGTATAGGGTTATAGGTTGTAGATAAGCAGAAATTGGTCTTAATGTCCCACGTGTCTGTTATCTTATCTTGTGGTTAAAGATTTAGAGGAAGAGAGAGCGAGAGAGCACGAGAGAGAGAGAGAGAGAGAGAGAGAGAGAGAGAGAGAGAGAGAGAAGCTAGATATTAGAATACTCCACTAGTAAAAAAGACCCAGAGAAATTTCAACAATAAAAGCCCTTAATTATGGGGAATAGTTACATGAATGTTGTATCATTTATAGTTCATTTTGTATTTTTATTTAAAAGTATTGAAATCCCAATAATAACAGCAAACAACTCTGACAAAGTTAGAAAGATAACATTTTGACATGTTCAGTAGGAAATAATAAATGTTATTCCATAAATTAGGTTAAATCATTTCAACAAATTAATCCTCCCTGAAAAATGGATTACTAAATCCCACCAAAAGGCTCCAGCCTAGGTCATTATGGACAATTACATAAGATTATGATGGAACATTGCTGTTGCTCATGGTATGACTTCTGCCAATGAAATCACAGAATCATAAATTGCCATCCGGGCAAGTCAAATAATTCGTTACCTAATGATAACTATGAATCCAGGAGGATTTTGGCTACAAGAATCATTTGCCTCTTCAGTAATAGGTTCTAACATATGCAATAGGATTCATCCTAACCATATGAGAGCAGTTGTATTAGGATGTACCTGCAACTGGAGAAAGGATGTTTCTGTGTCTAGTTTAATATGCAGGAGAAGGGCATTATTAAGTGGTTGAGCAATCCAAAGCTGGCAAGACGAAACAAAACAGTAAAACAAAAACTCAACAGTAGTGAGATTTTATGGTTGAAGATGTGAAGGCTGTGAAAATGAGTAGGCAGTCTGAAAAGAGGAAATCATTTACTGGTTCCACCGATTCTGTGCCTAAAATGTGGATTCTTTTCAAACATGGTTATATGAATTCTCCACACACTCCAAACCTTAGAAGACACTCCTAGATTTCTCTGTTGGTGTTCTACCTCTCTCTACCTTGGCCATGATTACTTTTTCGCTTATTTATACTTGACACTCCAGTGGTACGGACAGCCCCATCTTGCCAGACTTATTACCAGTGAGAAACACTAATCCAAAGGCAAGTCTCATGCAGTTTGGCTTGTTCTGTTATTCCATTTTCCCCTCTGCTGCCTCATGGCTGAGTGTTTTTTTCTGCTGGTGGATATCAAATTGAAACTCAGCTTTCTTGTAAAAAATTATGAGACTAGATGACTTAATCTAATATTTTGCAAGAGAAATAAATAGGACTTAGATACATCTACTTCTTACAAATGTTTTCTGTATTTGTGTATTCACTGAAAACAAACTGGAGGACAGTGTTCATTGGTTCATCCATCAGTTTTTGATTCCATGTCAGGAAGTAATTATGGACTAAGCATAGTATCTCTGTAAATCACAAGCTAGTCAATGCATTTTGAAAATCTGCATAATACTAACATTATTAAATGAGAGTGGGGAGGACTTATTTTATGATACACAAAATTCCAGTATTGAACCATATAAGACAGAGTTTTCCCCTAATTTCTCATTCATTTTAAATTTACATTAAACAACTCAGCAACAGCATTAGAGTAAGTAGACATACACACTTCAGCAGCAGCAAACAAGAAGACAAGCATTCTTATCTTTGTAGGTATCATGATTTCATTCATTCAGTCATGCAATGATGTTCTTTTAACCATTGTATACTTAAATTTTCACATTTTCCAGGCACTGTTCTAGGCACTGGGGACACAGCAATAAATAAAATGGGCGAAACTTCACAGAGCTTACATTCTTTCTGTTCCAGTGGGGTGAGGTTGACAAAAACATTAAAATATACGATATATAAAGTGATGATATATGCCAAGGAGAAAAGCAAAGTGGGAAAAGGAATGATGCAATTCTAGATAGGATGTTAGGAAAGGCCTCTCTGAATATGAGTGTTTGAGGAGAGACTGAACAGAGAAAGTAGACCGTGAGATATCTGGGGAAAGAGGATTTCACACAGAGGGAACAGGAGTTGAGGCAGGGGAATGCCTAGAATGTTTCAGGTGTTGCAAAGGCATTAGGATAAAGAGTAGAATGGTAGGTGATGAGATCAGATATGTATGTGTTTGTGTGTGTGCATGTGTAGGTAGGGCCTTCTAGGTGGGTATAGGGACATGTACTTTTTTTGTCTGAGTGCTATGGGAAGCCTTTGGAAGGTTTCAAGTGGAGGAGTGATGTATCAGACTTTTCCTTCCCTTCCCTTCCCTTCCCTTCCCTTCCCTTCCCTTCCCTTCCCTTCCCTTCCCTTCCCTTCCCTTTGTTTTTTTTTTCTTTTTTAGACAGACTTTCCCTTTGTCACGCCGTCTGGAGTGCAGTGGCGTGATATTGGCTCACTGCAATCTGCTCACTGCAACCTCTGCCTCCCGGGTTCAAGCAATTCTTCTGCCTCAGCCTCCCAAGTAGCTGGGATTACAGGCAGGTGCCACCATGCACAGCTAATTTTTTTTTGTGTATGTGTGTTTAGTAGAGATGGGGTTTTGCCACTTGGCCAGGCTAGTCTGGAACTCCTGGCCTCAAGAGAATCCACCCACTTCTCAAAGTGCTAGAATTAAAGGTGTGAGCCAGCACGCCTGGCCAGACTTGTATTTCAAAATAATCTCTTTGGCTGCAGTATGGGTATATACTGTGGTGGGGTAAGGCTGGAGGCAGAGCCTTATGTAAGTGGTTACTGCAGTGTGTGGAGTGGAGTGTAGAAAAGTAGTGGATTTGGGATATATTTTGAAGGCAGAACTTCTGGAATTCATGATATATACTTGTTGTGGATTGTGAGAAAATAAGAGAACTCGAGGAATACTCTGTTTTATGTTAATATGATGCCTACCATTTCTAGATTATACAGGGAACAGCTGAGCTGTTGCTCATTGTTGTCAGAAAGAGCAGCTCTGAATCAGCTCAACTTAAACTAAAATGAAAATCTTTCCATTGTCTAAATGGATAATACTAAATAACTTTACCCAACAAGGTAATTAATTGAGGCTTTAAGGATGAATTTTGCAGCTAACTCATTTTATGTGCACCTGTAAAAATGAAGTTTTTATTACAAATCAGATGCCTTATGGTCAAGGTAGGATTTTTTTTTTTTTGGTCATGCCTGTCTCTTTCATGTTATGTGGTCTAGCATGCTTAGGGTTCCACCAATAACTGCCTGAAAGTTTCAGTAGAATCAAGACTGATAGTGTATTTTTTGCTTTCTCGGAGATCATCCTCTAGTTTACATCGTTATGGAGGGAGGACCTTGAGAGACTCTAAGTTGGGTTCTCAGAGCAGTACAACTCTAACTCCTGCATTTCTTGGTGGCTAAAGCACATTTCTTTCTCCTCCAGTCGCATAGACTATTGGTACTTCATGTGCATGTGGGTGAATGTGAGGACAAATTGCCTTGACCCAGTATTTGCCAATAACTTCGTCAGACAATTGATATCTGAGAGAGGTCGTTTAATGGGCATGTGGACAATTCATTCATTTTTACATCAGTGGACGTGTGTGGCATAAAGGAAGGACTTTAAAGTTTGACAGATTCTGGAACTGATTCTGGTTCTACTCTGTGTTAGCTGTATTACTTAACCACTTTAAATAAGTAATCTAATCTAACAAGCATAATAAAAGCTTGTTAGATAAAATGGATTACACGTAAAAAGTACCTGGCATGTGGAGGATGATTTTTCTTCAATTCTTATCCATTCCTGCAGTGTATTACCTTGTCAAAAACTAATAAGCCCAGTCCAGGTTATATCAGTAGCTGTAAAAATGCTTTTATTGAGTAATAATTTAATGTTATATACTCATTTTTTAAAGTAGAAGGTGATATATAAAATGTCCAATTAAGTATTATTTCTATATATTTTTCAAAACTATTATGCTACCTAAAATCTCACAAGTAAAGCCTAAGTGATCATGGTATGATATGAAGTTATACCATGAAGAAACTTCTCTAATCCCTTTCTGACTTAGTTGAGAGGAAACTCCCATCTCAATTTAGTGCCTAGTTGCATAATTTATCTGACTTCACCTTTTGATAACTCTAATCCACTTCCTTTAAGTTCGTTTCTTTGTTCTTTTTTTAATGTTAGAACTCTTGTCACATTGATTTTATTTTTTAATTAACTTTTTTTGAAGTATAATTTATGTACGGGATGGCACCCTTTTAAAATGAACAAGTCACTGGGTTTCCATCGCCCCCAGAAGTTTCTTCTTGCTCCTCCCTCTGTTTCCAGTCCCCAGCAGCTGGTACACTGAGTTTGAGTTGGTGAGCCTTTAAAAGTCATTTTTGAGGTAGAAGGCAGATGGTATTTGTTTGAGAAACAAAGAAGAGGTAAAGAGGAGAGAGAGAGAACATCTACTCTTTCAAGCTGTTTGTCTGTGAAGAGAAAGTCCGAGAAAGAGAGGTAGTCAGACACAGATTAATGGAAGGATTTCTTTAAAGTTTTGCATGTATTATGTGCTGAATGGAAAAAGCAGTGGAAAGGGAGATTTTGAAAGTACTGAAAAGATGAGATCAATGATGAAAGAGGGTCCCTAAAGAGATGAGAGGGGCTGGGGTAAAAACCACAATTGGGGAATAACTGGAAATGAGGAAAAACAGCTTTTCCTCAAAAAGAGATGAGGTGGTCCAATATGATGCAGATAAGAGGTATATTACTATACTTGGAGACAGCTGAAGGATTCATATTTGATAGTTCAGTTTCTTCAATCATGTGCTAGAAAAGTTTACGTGTTGAGAGATGTAGAGAAGAAAAAAAATATAAAAAGGTGTGTGTGTGTGTGTGTGTGTTTCTTTCAATTGCTCTTTGTGGCCAGGATGTAGCAGAAAGAAAAAAAAAAAAAAAAAAAAAAGAAGAAGATGGGTTTTTTGATGCTGCAGATGGTGCAGAGGAAAGACAGGAAAATCAAGAAGTTGAATGCTTGTAATAGAATGGTTGATGCTATGCTATGCACCATGAAGTTTAAACAGATTAGGAAACCGGTCAGAGTCAGGAGTCAAGGGGTAGAGGTAAGGCAAAGAACATTTTATTTTCTCTGTTAGATCTGAAGTCCTATTTAAAACAAAACAGTGAAATGCTGATCATTCTATTTTGTTGCTTGTTAATGCAATTCTGTTTCCATTAAAACTAATGAAGAGAGGGTATACATTGGTGAGAACGGGCCGTATGCCCAGCACAAGAATAATGGAAGATGCTATGACACAATAGTTCATGGTGCTGGGCCATGGAATCTGGAGCCCTGTTGCCTGTGTTTGGATTTTCTAGCTGTGTGATTTTGTACAAGTTACATAACCCCTCTATGTCTGACTTTCTTCACCTGTTAAAGGGAGACAATAATAGTATCCACCTTATAGGGTTGTTGTGATAATTATGTGCCTTAATATGTGCCAAAAGCTAAGTCTAGCTTGTATTATAAGTCGGTAAACCTGAATTCAAGTCTCCTGTCTAAATTCAGAGCCTTTGGCCTGTGCCTGTGGGCAAGGCATTCAACCGTTGCTGATTACTTTTCACTTACTTTGTCTGTAAAATAGGTTTAAAAATCTTGACTGCGTTTATTTTCGTGATAAGTGAATGGGATAATGTACATAAAAGTGTTCTGTAACTTTGAAACACTAGATTTCTACATAATGTATTGTATTAATTGCATTCCAGTTAAATAGAATAAAGCAATAAGTGTGAAATTACTATGAAATATGAAATGTTTACATAAATGTAGACCTGGACTGGGAATTGGAAAAGTTTTGTCAGTTATTAGTATAATAATTTTGATTATATATTTATATGAGTGTATTTTTAACTTGTAGCTCTGAAGAATAAAAACAGTGGCAAGAAGGCAGCCATTTAAATTCCTAATTAAAATGAAGTTTTTGCTTTCCTCGTGGATCTATTTCCTTCCTTAGCATGTGGAGTGGAAATTTGACAGTCCCTAATCAATACCAATTTCAGCTGATTCCGACCTCTAATGGTATTGAGTCAAGAATTTATTCATGTATAGAATGTTGCAAGTTTTTTTTAAAGATTTCTGACAACTCTGCATTTGAGCTTCTTGGAGTATTATTGGAGAAAAAATCAGAGCATATTTTGTCACTCTGGCCCCTCTACTTTCTTTTTCCTTTTCCAATTAGTTTTTATTAAAGCCGGGTTATTGGTGTATACGTTATATACAATAATATTTACCCTTTTTAGGTATATAGTTCTGAGGATTTTGACAAATGCATATAGTCATTAACCACCACCACAATCAAGATATGGAACATTGCCATCACTCCAAAATGTTCCTTTATGTCTTTGTGGTCAGTCCCTTACCCCAGCTCCAGGCCTTGGCAACCACTGATTTTTTTCCTTTTCCCACTGTTTTGTCTTTTCTAGAAAGTCATTTATATCAATTATCTATTTTTAAACAGGTTCTGGAAACCTGTTATTGGACTTCATTACTAATGACACCCAGATTTATCCATCATCTGTGCATGTGTGAACATATCAGTGTATGTGTCTGTAGTTGTGGTCATCTATGGGCAGTTGAATAAAGATGGCGCTCATGGGTCTACAGATGCAAGCTTCATTCATATCTTGGAGCAGCTAGGGCTAGTGGTGCAATCTTCATGGATGAAATCAGCACATTAACATTGTTGAAAATCCAACAAAAGGAAGAGATTGTTTTTCACTTGTCATTCAGTAAATATTGCTGACTATTCATCAAATAAATGATACTTTAATGGGATACTAACTAAATAGCTTTACCTACTCTCAGGGAGAAACTCAGTTAATCTGGATGATGAGAATGATAATAATGACAGTATTAATCCTGTTTTGTCCATTATACTGACCAATTTGGAGTATCATAGTTGAGTCAGTACATTTTGGTAGATATCCAGTAATACAGAAACTGGAGGAAAAACTGGCAAAAATGGGCAATTGAGGGGCAATATAAATTCTTCCTAAACATATGGGGGGTAATGAAACTCACTATTTTAGCTGTCTGCTGTAATAGCTTGAAATCATTTAGTACTTTGCTTCCAGAAAGGCATCTTTTCTTACACTTCGTTTTTATTTTTATTCTTATTTTCTTCATTAAGACTATTATGTAAATTTCAATGTCTGGATTAGCATAGATGTAGAGAGAAGCGGAAAAAGAGTGAACAAATACTTGCTAAGTTTCTGCCACATGTGTTATAGACACTTAAAATACGTCTTGCTTGATCCTCGCAAAAACCCTGAGAAGTAGGTACTGTTATCACCGTTTCAGACATGCAAACTGAAAGGGAGCTTGTCCAGGGTCACACAGCTAGTAAAATCAGGACTGCCCTCAAAGGCCATAGTCAATTACCTCACCTTGCTGATTTCCTGTATTGCTGCCCATTATGCAGCATGATGACTTTTCAATGTCATCCCTTATGCTCTATTTATCTGCTGGCTAAATGTATTGATATTGTTTACAGAGCATCAACTTTATGATTATGTAGAATTGTTCAACAAATAACAGGAATCCCTTTTTATTTTCTATATATAGGAGGTTAGAACAACTTATAATAAATATGATGACCTTTAGGTCAGACATTTCC
The DNA here is from genome assembly GCF_008728515.1 of Papio anubis. Lineage (NCBI taxonomy): Eukaryota > Metazoa > Chordata > Mammalia > Primates > Cercopithecidae > Papio > Papio anubis. Next base: position 66,684,071 of record NC_044984.1, read on the forward strand.
TGTAAAGTAATGATCAGACCTTCTCCAGCTTGCTATTAATTATGGTCCAAGAGCACTCAGCAATTGTTTTAAAAATAATAAAAATAAATAAATAACATAAGAAATGATCCTTTGGTTATTATGTAACAATGTGGTGGGTGTTAAAAAGGTAATATTGGTAGCCTACCACCATTTCCCGTTACTTCACTCAGAGAAGATGAACACATTTTCCGGGAGGCTATGAATTTACAAGATTTCATTGGGCTATATTGTTCTCTCAAACCTAAATAAAATGTCACAAAGGTTATAGTTCCACTTTTTAAGGTTATGCCACTTAAAAGATAAGATAAACATCAGCTTCGTAGGTAATAAAAAGGTATTTGGTCCAGGAATTTTATTAAGTACTAAAGTAGTGACCTCTACGTCCACTATTTTTCCCCTTCCTCCCTCTTTCTTCCTGCATCTCTGCCAATATACATCAACAAACATCTAGTTTTTGAGGGTCTTGAAGCAAAACTTTAATTAAAATTTTCAAAAACTTTTACAGGAAGTCATCCTTCCTCTCTCCCTCCCTACCCTCCTCCTACGTTCTTGGTTTTTAGCCATTTGAAATATTTTTACTCTTGTGATAATAAGCCTTTATGCTGTATTTGGGTAGAATATAAACATTACTTTTTTATAGCTATCAGGTTTATGATTTCATTATTGTGGGCAATATTTACAGGCTCAAACAACTGGGCCAGATAAATAATTTTACTGTTTTCCTAAAACCAAAATATTTGGCTCCTTTCAGCATATTGATGGATTTTAAAAAATTTTCAGACTTTATTGGCATTGTGGAACACCTGATAGACCAAATATTAATACAAGTTTTTTGTCTTGTCTCTTTGTGTTTTTTCTTTTCCTTTTGACCTTCTATTTAAATTAAAACATTCAAAAATAATACTTCTTAAATGTTCAAATGAGTGTTTTTAAAAGCGTTCTTTTATGCAAATATGATGTAACTGTGGTAGTATAAGATATAGCCCAAAATATATTATTGTACTGAAATTAATTCTATCATTAAAAGGGCGTTATAATTTTTATTTTTTTTTCTGTTTATTGACACCAAACTCTGCACTGTTTTATCATGGAAAAAATGTTCTCCTAGAATGTCTTTATTTTTAAGCAAAGTATAGAAGCTTTTAGAATAAATAATCTTAATGAAGTATGGAACATATAGCACAAAACTTTGAGGGACAAATCTGTAAGGTTTTCTACAAGTCTTGTGAAAGCTTTTGTTCAATTCTAGATTATCTTTTAAGAATGTTTCCATAGTTGAGGCATAGTAAATAACTTTAAAAACTAGAGATACAGTCTCCCTCTGGAGAAGAGGGCAGATTTGTTCCCTGATCAGGACAAACTCCTTTAGAAACAAAGATTAGGCAAGTTTGCCTACAGTTCACTTTGTAACACTGGGGATTTTTCAGGCTTGGGATTCCTGAGATCCAGTGTGTGTGCAGCATCCATCTGCTTTGCATCACCCCCACAGGACCTGGGAGCAAGGAAAGCCCATATGTAAATGAAGCTCATGCTGCCTGCTCTTCTCTGGATAATAAAGTTATTTGTTTCTGACCTAGGGGTCTCATGTCTTTCGTCAGCCTCTGTGAAACTGTGGCAGGCTAAACTCTTAACTTGCAAGCAATGCAAAATCTCAGACCCTTAGCAGTTCTTCCCAAAAAAATCTGTTTTATCACATGTGAACTGAATTGAATGTACCAGAACACCAGATACCAGGTCTTGTCTTTTCTTGTCTTCTCTTTTCTCCTTTTCTTTTTTTTTTTCTCTCTCTCCTCTTCCTTTCCCTTCCCTTCCCTTCCTTCTTTCTCTCTCTTTCTTTCCTTTTCTTTTTCTATCTCTCTCCTTCCTTCCTTCCATTTTTTTTTGAAAGAAAAAATACCTTATAGATTGCAAACTTTCAATCTGTTACTCTGGATTTCTGGTTGATTTTGAAAATTAAACTAAGAATGAGCCATTCATATATAATATTTTTCTTATAGACATTATCCACTATGGCAGCATTTACTGTAGACACTGTACATAATATGAATTTATTCTATTTGCATAAAATTGCTACTGTTTCAAACGAATGTCACTGAAGGAAAAATGGTAGGAAACACTGAAATGATAGTTTTGGGTTTGATATATCTACAGTTTGTACTTCTGTAGAGTGCCTCCCTTTGGACCCACCAAGAGTCACAGGTGAAGTTTATATTGAATTGTGGCAAGTGGATAAAATAAAATCAGAGTTTTAAAAAGTGAAGATGCCTGGTGACTGTGATTTTAATGTTTTGTGTTTGACATTGTGTCTTTTTTAAATTCCAAATTAGCTTCCCTGATTAAACGTTAGAATTAGGAATTGAAATTTGGAAACATTGTTACACTTACAAAACATTTTTAAAAACACTGCGTTTAGGACAAATGTTCAGACGGTTAGATGGCAGGTTTGTACTCACTGAACCACAAATACCTTTTAATATAATTCATGTTTTAATTGCAAATTTACCAAATTAACTTGTTGCTACCTAGTTAAAAATAAATTGTTTAGGCAGGTATATCTGTATAACTTACATTAGGATGATTTCTTAACATTTATTCAGAGTATTTTAACTCTTAGCTTTTTAAAATAATTTTTTTTTTGTTCAATTTAAAGGAAAATGGTGTCCTTTATGTTTTGAAACAAATTGACTCATTTGTAGTTTTTCTCAACTACTTGCCTCAAAACCTTTGCATAATTTAGATGAGGAAGATAAACTTTTACTTTAGACTCTGGTGAGATTAGGAAGTATTTTAAAGTGATAGCTAAGGATTGCTATTTGCTAATTTTGGAAGAAAAAAACCAAACTGATAGGTCTTATACAAGTTCCTCAAGGTGGCAATATTTTATGAAACAAGTAGTTTAGATTTTGTAAGTCCATATATACTTTAGATTTTTTTCAAGCAGCCATCTGTGCCATAACTCATGATTCCTTGTGCATTTTAATCAGCATCTAGTTATGCATAGCTCCAGCCTTATTGCCATCTAAATACTTAACACAGTAAAGTGCTGCAGAATAGTAAGACATGTAGCTGTAAAATTATGGTATGCACTTTCTCTCTGTACCTGAGCAGATGATCTGCAAATCAAGGCCTCTCAGAGGCACATCAGCAAAGCTGCTGGAAACTGTGGTTGACCACAGGAGCCCAGGACTGGTGGTTGAGGCTGCCAGGGGTCCTGGGTGTCTTTTGATTTAGCCTTGAGTCCTCCGGTTAGGTAGGACTGCCTGATGCTGCCTTGCCCCTAACTCACTTTGATCAGCCTGTTGGTAGTGATGGGAAAGGAGAGCTGGCAATGCAGCATTATTGCTATGTAGCCTGATTTTCTGCAGCATTTTAATTGCATTGTGTGGCTTTGGAATTATGGTTGCTTTAAATGGATGCTCAATGATTTTTTCCCCCTTTATATGTAATTTAGCTGGGGGAGAAAAACACAACTAAATTCCATTTTAAACAGAAATGTGTTGTGCCAGCTGCGGATTGAGGCCTGGCCTTGATTCTCAAATTTTCGTAGATTCAGAGGATGTTCTGCCAGCCGCCAGCATAATAGCTGGGGTATGGCCAAGGGGGTAGCTTCTCAGTGAATGTATTCTATTCCAGCTTCTGAATGCACAAATCCAAGGAAAGTTTTCCTTGAAAAGACACTGATATATTTACTTGGAATAGCATTATACACATAAATCAAGAGCTCTGGCAAGAAAATCAGTACTTGCAGGTTTTAGTTCTGCGCCATGGATTTGTTATATGACTTTGGGGTAGTTACTTTGCTGCCGCACCCTTCTCATTTTAAAAATGAGCGCATTGTCTGTAAACAGGTATGACTAAGAACCTGGAAGCAGCATAGGGTATAGCTAATACTCACGGCTATCACTGAAATATACATACAGAAATGTGTTTAAGTCGTATACTTATGTCCCAGTGACTTTTTACAAGACGAAAACACGCGGATAACCACCACTCAGATCAGGAAATGGACACCACCAACACCCATGATGGCACTCTCAGGTTCCTCTTAGTCACAAACTCCACCTTATTCCAAAAGGAAATTGCTGTCCTGCCTTTTACCCCATAAATTAGTTTTTGTGTGTTTCTGGATCTTGTGTAAATGGAATCATCCATACATGCTCTTTTGTTTCTGGCTTGTTTCACTCACTGATATGGCTATAAAATTTACTCATGAAGATGCAGGTAGCAAAGATCCCATCATATGAATATGCCATGATTTATCTCTTTAAAAAATAAGAGTGCATTGGGTTAAGTGACTCTGTAGTCTCTCCTGGGTGTAAAGTTTAAAATGGAATGATTATTCAGAGAAATGTGTTCTGGTATATAAGTTACACGTTATCTTGTGGTATCTCACATAGGACAGCATTTAATATAAGCTCGAATTCCTGAGAAAGTAGAATATAGTAATTTTTAAAGATGAAGATGTTTGGGCCTAATATATATCAAAAGAAGAGTTACGTGTTTTTTATTATGCCCTGTACTAATAAATTCACTAAACGTATACTGAGCATCAGACACTATATTAGGAACTTTTAGTTTTCACAACAATTCTGAGGGTATCATAATTCCATTTTTATAGGTGATAAGACAGTCTTAGAAAGTTAAAATTAGTTGCCTATTTTTATACTACTTCTAAGTGGCAGAAGTGTGAATTTAGGCTGCTTTATTTGATTTAAAATTCATAGTTTTTCTACTGTATCCCTTTAAAGATGACCAAGCGTTAATCTCTGCATGCCTGGAGTTTGTATTCTTGTGGGGTAGGGAGACACAAGTGGGTAAATTAAATGAGAATTTTAATATGGCAGATCAAAATTGTAATACAGGTGTTAGTTTGTTCTTGCTTCTATAATACAATACCGAAGACTAGGTAATTTAGAAATAATAGAAATTTATTTCTCACAGTTCTGGAGGCTGAGAAGTCTAAGATAAAGGCACTGGTAGGTTTGGTGTCTGGTGAAGGCTCACTCTCTGCTTCCAAGATGGTGCTTTGTTCTCACAGCAAAGAGGACCAAACAGGCTCCCTTAAACCCTTTTGTAAGGACACTAATCCCATTCTTGAAGGCTTCTAATTACTTCTTAAAGGCCCTACCTCTTAATATTGCATTGGAGATATAGTTTAAATTTTGGAGGGGCATAAACATTTAAACATAGCAACAGGTGTGGAAACTATAGGTACATGAAAGAGGGACACCAATGTCAGCCTGCAGAGTAAGAGTAAAAGAAGGGGGGAATTGTAGGATGGAATGGGCAGGGAACATTCAAGGGATAACAATGGCATGTGTAAAGGTATGAAATATTTGGGAAACAGTGCTGTGGTAAGATGTTCAAGATGGGTGGCAGGGGTGAAGGGGCAGGAGGAAGGATGTGGTAGGAATGAGGCTGAGGAACGAGGCACAGGTAAGAGGTTGGGGGAGTGGGTTTTCCTTCTCATGAGCTAAAACCTTTCCATGTAAGGAATTTATAGCCATTAAAGGACTGTCATAAGAGAATCATGACTAGAGGCAGTACAGCACAGCAGTGTCAATGTCCTTTAACCAAAGACCACCAGTAACACATCTTTAATTGTTCAGGTTGGATTTACTATATATGTCAATGAGGGAAAAATACAAAGCTATGAGCAATGCGGGGAGTGGTGTGTGTGTCTTAGAGGGTGTCAGAAAATACATAGTTGGGTGATTTTGTGGAGAGTCCAAAGAAATGAGGGTACATTCCAGATAAAGGTCTATCAGTAAACAGGAGAATACAGTGAATTGGTACCTCAACACATCTTATCTGAAAGGAAGGCAGATAAGTGCAGGCATAACCTTGTAATTGGTAAAAAGCAACAGTCACTCGTATTAGCTGGGAGAAGGTGATGTGCGATGTTTTTGTGATTTGCACAGTGACCTTGTTTTTGTGTATTCTTAGATACGATTATGCATTGGTCTTGGTGTTGGTCTCCGTTCATCACAATCACAGTGACCTTAGCCAGTACTGATGTTCCCTGAGATTGCTTTTCCCAACAAGAGAACACCACGGCCCAGCTGTGAGTGCGAGGCTAACTCCCAGGTGTCAGAAGGTTCTCTTTTTCAGTTGCTAGGAGTTCAGCGTATGAATTCAAACTGATCCTTTTTATACCCTGGCTCCATTATGTCCCAGCTGAGTGATCTTCCAAAAGTTATTTTATTTTTGTGCCTTAATTTCCTTGTCTAAAAATGGAGCTATTTCAGAGTTATGAGAAATGTATGAAATAATAAGTACTTAGAGCAATTCCTGGCAGGTGGTAAAATCTCAATCAATAAATGCTATTATTATTATTTTGTAATGGTTACTCTATCAGACTGGGAGAGGGTACATATGAGAAAGGAATGGCAGAGAAATCATTGGTAGGATGATTCTCTCCTGAATCAACATAGTGGAAGTAGGCATGGAGAGAGGGCACAGTCGGTGAGAGCTAAGGGTAGGGAGAGGAAACTGGATGGTGTACCATGGCTTGGGATTGAATGAATGGGTAGGATGGGAGGTCACCAGTAAATACTGGGAATACAGGAATAGAAAAGCACATTTCAGGGCAGACATTATGCCAGATGGAGATGTCCAGCTGACTGCTGATGACACAGGCCTGAAGCTCAGGAGAGCGGTCAAGTGCTGTAGCCTTTTTTGCTTTCTGATGTCTCATAGAGGGGCCAGGTGTTTAGGTGAGAAAAGAAGTGCCGCTGACCTTGGCCTCAGGTCCTTTCTTGACTTCCCTTTGCAGGACTGTGGGAGTGGGTCTCTTTATTTCATATTTAGTGTCAAACCTAGGTCCACCTCAGTAGACCATCAGAAGTTATGGATTTGACTTTAATCAACAACATGAAATATTTGTATGTCAAGAGCTTGTCAGAGATTTTTAACCTTGAACTCTTTTCTGCTCAATACTTAATCAAAACTTGGATGGAAAAAATGGTACATATGGAACGCCTGAAAGGTGTGCTTTTCTAGATACTTCCTTAGGTGATAACTTTATCTCTATCTTTCTCTATTTATCATCAATCATCACCTATCTGTTTTTATTAATCTGGCCATCAGATTTTCTGAGTACTTAGACCGCATTATGTTGGCTCTTTGCAGGATTGCTTTTTACTGAACTGTGATTTGGCATTATGCTGGCAGCTTGTATTAAGAGATAATAAGAACCATTATGTATTTTTTTATTCATTGTTTTAATATTGTGGAGTATCTGGTTCTTTATATTGCCCAAAGGGAACATTATGAGGACTCTTGGGAAAAAAATGTTTCCTAGAAATCAATAACATGTTTTTCTTTCTGGGCATAATTGAATTGAATAGCTGATGATGTTTCCCTCTTTCTGCTGACTGCTAGGAAGCTCAGAGTAAAATATATGGTCCCTACTAAAGCATCTGATAATTATGGCATTTTATTATTGTACTAATAATACTTCTGGCTTAAAAATTATTTATTTATTTTTTGATTCTCCAGGTAAGGCTTGAACGCTTTAGTGTTATTTTATCTACCCTACTTTCATTTCCCCTTACACATGATTTTCTCAATTATTTTAGTCTTGTAAATTGCTTCAGTTCTTGTTTGGAATGAGGGGTGTATATGTGTACACCAGCGTGCATACACACACACAGAGGCATGTACATACATATACGTATAGCCATCCCTCAATATCCGTGGGGGATTTGTTCCAGGACCCTCCACAGATACAAACATTTGTAGATGCTGAAGTCCCTTATATAAAATGGAATAGTATTTGCACACAATCTACATGCACTTTCTGTATATTTTAAGTTATCTCTAGATGACTTACAATATCTACAATAATGTAAATGTTACATAAATAGTTGTTATAGTGTATTGTTTGGGGAATAATGGCATGAAAGAAATCTGTACATGTTCAGTGCAGATGCAACCATCCATTTTTTTTCCCTATATATATATATGTATTTTTTTTTTTTTGAGACGGAGTCTCGCTCTGTTGCCCAGGCTGGAGTACAGTGGTGCGATCTCAGCTCACTGCAAGCTCCACTTCCTGGGTTTCTGCAAGCTCCACTTCCTGGGTTTACGCCATTCTCCTGCCTCAGCCTCCTGAGTAGCTGGGACTACAGGTGCCCGCCACCTCGCCCAGCTTGTTTTTTGTATTTTTTAGTAGAGACGGGGTTTCACCGTGTTAGCCAGGATGGTATCGATCTCCTTACCTCGTGATCCGCCCGTCTCGGCCTCCCAAACCTAAATATTTTTTATTTGTTGTTGGTTGAATCCTCAGATGTAGAACCTATGGATCCAGAGGGTTGACTCTGTGTGTGTGTGTGTGTGTGTGTGTGTAGCAAGTAATGTAATTGCATTGGCTCTTCTATGTGAAATATAAAAATAAAAGCAACACCTTAATTTCTGTCATTCCAGAGTTCTACCTTGATAAAAAGGATATATTTTTTAAAAATGCAATATGTGATAAAATGTGGGTCAGCCCTTTTGCTTATATGACAGAGTGTATTAGGTAGCACTCTGGATTTCAAATCAGAAGATTGGATTTCACCTTTCTTGGTCTGTTACTAGCTGTGTGGCCTCAGGCAAGCTGTTTAATCATTGCAAGTTTTGCATTTTATGGTGGAGTGAGGGTGAAAATACTCGCTCTAGCCAACTTAGCTTTATTAGAAAGATCAAATTAAATAATGCATGAGCCTCTGTAAACTGTAAAGAGCTATAGGTAAGATTGTTAATTAAGCTTTGATTCAAAGTGAAGGATATTTCAACTTATTAGTGGGAATTGTATCTGCCTTAGTGTAGAAAAGGAATCATCAACTCGAATGACAATAAGAATGAGCAGGGTGAGAGAAAAATAAACTTGTGGTTGTCAGCGATTTTTATGTCATTTTTGATAGAGGCGTTAGTAATAGAAATGCTTATCTTTTAATTTTACAAAAGCAAAATGGCAGTTGACACTCAGACACAGAATGAGTAGTAAGTGGTGGAAACTGAGATAACAGAAGGGAGCAAGTGCCCTGAACAAGAGGCAGCCACTGTTCAGTGCCGGCTGATGGCTTCTAGGAAAGGATTGGGGGTGGTGTGCACAGATAATTTTTCTCAAAATAATTTGGGAAATTAAATTTTTGTAAGCTCTGTCAATTTATAACTTTTTGCAGTTAGCCCCAAATTTAAAAAAATACATAAAGTGGGTTAACACTGCTCAGGGAAAACTAAACATGATATTTGACCTTTGGGATACTTGTTCACCATTTCTGCTCTGGAAAGTTGCATTTGAGGCTACATAGATCCAAGGAAGAAGACATTGTAAGTTGTTTTCAGAAAGTAAAGGTGCGTTTATTTTACCAAGCATTACAAAGCCTTTTCTCTAGTGAATATTCATTAAAATATATATACATTATATTCTAAATATATTCAGTTTTGTTTCTAAAAGGCACTCTTTACTGTGAATGCATTGTAGAGGTACACATTAAAATGCAAGGTTAATATACTTGTAAAGTACAAAAGCAGCAGTATTTGTAAATAACCATTTATACATAATGTATAATTTTGTTTAGTGTTTAGTATTGGTGCTCTCTGCCTAGTTGTGAATAATACACATATATATCTATACACACCCACACACACACACACCCCAAGAGTCCTAGAGGCTATATTCCACTAACATCAAAGGAACTGTTGACTGCTTATTATGGTAGTTCTTATGCATAGGAGATCATAAAGTATCAAAGAGAAAATAGGACACAGTTTATTCACCCAGTCTGTATATGTACAGTCAATCCTCATTCTTCATGGATTTCTTGTTTGAAAATTCTCCCATTTGCTGAAATGTATTTGTAACCCCCAAGTCAATGTTTGTGGTGCTTTCATGGTCACTCAAAGACTTGGACAGAATGGCAAAAAATTTGAGTCACCTGAAGTCAACATTCTCAGCTGAGGTTGAACAAGGAGATACTCTACCTACTTGTTTCATCCCTCATGCTGTAAACAGGTATTCTTTTTGTGGTCTATTTTCTTGCATTTTGCAGGTACTCTTTTTCTCTTGGTGATTACTTAAGGATTGCTATTTAAAATGGCCCCCAAACGTAGTGCTTAAGTGTTATCTAGTGTTTCTGTGTGCAAGAAGGCTGCCATATGCTTTATAAAGAAAACAGTATGTTAGATAAACTTTGTACAGGCATGAGTTATATTGTTGTTGATCATGAGTTCAATGTTAATGAACAGTATATATTTAATAAGCTGCCTTTAACAGAAACAGATATCAAACAAAGTTATGTATTGATGGGTTGACAAAAATGTGACGAGAGGCTCACGGTAACTTAAACTTGTATTTTGCGCAGGGACAATGATTCAGTATTTGCTAATTCAGTGTGTGCAACAACTTTATAGAAATAACAGCTGTGAATAATGGTAATAGATGTTTTATGAAAACACTGAGATGATTGATTGATTTTCAATATGTATACAGATTTGCAGATACCACTTTGGTATTGGAGGAAATACCTGATAAATTCAGTGCTAGCTAGTTATATGATAAACTGTAAATGAGTTTTTAGGACTTGAGTTATCCACATTTGTGTATTAGTTAACAGTGGATATAGGGGGTGCAGAAGCCTGGCTGGGGACTTAGCCTACCTGGGTTCTTGTCCTAGCTTCGTTACTGATTAGCTGTGTAATATTGGAGAAGCCATTTAGCCATTTTCACTGTCTTGGACTCTTTTTTCTTATCTCTAAAATCAACAAGTAGAGTGAAGATTTCCAAAGTTCTTTCCAGTGCTGAAATCATATATATTTATAAATGAAAGTCTTAATTTAGCACTCATGTGGTTCCCCGTGATCTTGGGAAAGGGGAAAGAGAAAGGTTACAAAAAATGTGTCTATATAAAGCACCATGCCTACAATTAAGAAGGTAATAACTAATTTGGGAGAACACACTAAAATTCAAATAGTAAACAATAAGAAGTGATGTCTAATAAAAAGATAAATTAGATCCTATTGAGCAGTAGTTTTCCACCTGGATGTGAATGGCAGAGAGTGGCTTATTAGAATCATCTGGTGGTGAATAATTTTCCAGATTAACTACACATAACCCTCCTCTCCACTTGTGCTGTTCCTTAGAATGTGTTCTAACAGAGTAAACTTTAGAACTATTGATAAAGAAAGTTGTTTAAGTTCTAAGAAAAGGACAGTAATCTACTTGCTGTCATTCTGGAGCTTTGTCCTTCCCACAACTCCATTTAGGTGGTCATGGTTTGGAAGGGGCTGCTTTTTCATGGTCATGTTTGTTCCAGGTGATCCTGACTCTACCCCCTCACCTCAGTTCCACAAATCGTTGGATTATACGAGGGCACTTGATACAAAAGAAGCTAGTCCATAGACTGTGACTGACTCTTGGGAAGGCTTGGTGCCAAAATATGAACTGAGCCTATCCAATTTCCTCTTAGCAAATTTGAACTAGGAAATAGTTACAGAACGAGACAATTGTGGGAATTGAAGGCCAAAGGCAATTGTGATGTATAGAGAGGTTGGGCTGTCATGGATGGGGGTCTTGCAAGATGAAATTATGGAGAGATAGAGAAAGAGAGGGAGAGAGAGAGAAAGAGAGAGAGACTGAGAGAGAGAGAGATGGAAAGGAGAATCTGGCTGATAGAGATGGCATCAGAGAAGTAGACACAGAATGACCACCTCAGTCACAGGGCAAAATATTTATTGAAAACCCCAAGGCTCAGCTTTGCTACAAAGTTTTATGCTTTCTGAGACCAAAATTGACTATAACGCCTGGTCTTCCTGATACCAGATTGTTCAACACTTCCTGTGCATGTTTATCCTTACAATAACCCCTCAGTTGCATCAGCCCCTTGATTCACTTTCTTCCTTGGAACCAAAAAGTCTAACAAAATTGAGTAGTGAGGCTGGAGTAATCAAAATAATTCATGTTTAGTGAGTACCTTTTAATTTGTTAACATCAAGTTAAAACTGACAGGAATCTTAGACGCATTTGAGGCCCAGAGGAGTTAAATGACAGAGTCAAAAATAAGTAATGTGTCAGAGCCAGGACTAGGACCTTGGTCTCCCTGATACCATAGTCCCTGATATTTACATACTGCCTCCATGAATAGATGAAGGCTTCCCAGAAGAGGGGAGGTGCAGGTGATTGGGAGGATTTACAGCGAAGGAGAAATGGACCTTTCACATGGAGGTAAAAACGTCATGAAGGATAGGAAAGGGAATGATACATGGGCGAGATGTCAGGTGAAAAGTCAGACATGAGCTGAAAATTCCTATTGTTAAATGTTGGCCACAGGAGTCATCAGATCAAGGCTCGGGAGTTAGGCGGGGAAGTTCAGACTCCAGCGGATACAAACTGTGCTTCATTTGTGACATAGTGAAAAATGGGCTGGGCTGGTTCTGTGGAGAAATTAGAGTCAGGAAAAGGGGCGGAATGTCACTGCATAAACGAAATATTTATATTGAGGATAACTTTCTCCTGAAACAGTAAATTATTTTCACTTTCGAATCTTTACAGACTTTCATTTGCATCCCTAGATTTCTATATCAGAAGGAGGCCTATGACACCATCTTTAGGTATGATTTTATAAAGCTCCTTAGTGGATAACTACATTTAAATGATGTTCTCTTGTCTTTCTGTCACAAACATCATTCTAGACATTGGGTATGGCTTGACTTTTTAGGAACTGCTGGTTACTATAATCCTAAATGTACAGTAGGTTTTACTTCTGGAGTGTCAATCATCAGCTGCGAGCTTTTGAGCCAAAATGTTCCTCTTGGGGATACTAAAAGAAAGGGGCAAATATTTGAATCCAAATAGAAAAATAATTTTAAAAAAGCAAAGCAGAATGAAACTTGTTGGAACTCTTTTGACAAAAACATTGCCCATAGCCATTTGCTTCCTTTTTTTTTTTTTTTAACTTGAAAAAACTCTTATTTTGTGTTATGTAGACATAACATTGTTATTTTTTAAAGGCTTAATTCTAAATGAAATTCTATTTTCTTCAGTTTAAATCTGTACCCTCCAGTTTTATTCTCATGTAGCCACCATTCTTTTAACACTGCCCACTAAAGAGATTTAGATTTTTATCTTCAGAGGTTTATGTATTTTCACATGTTTATTCAAATCCCAGAAAGGAAAAATCTAGAAAAAGAAAGCCATTAGAACAAATGAACAGTTCTGTTTACCAAACAGCCTTTTGTAAAGCAAGACTTCAGTGGCAATTTTGTTGTTGTAACTGGAATTCCATGTTTTAGGAATAAAGAAACCATGCAAATATAACAAACACCACCAACAAAATAAGAGATTATTTCATAGAAAAAATAAAGTCCAGAAAAAAGGTAGTACTTTCCTTTTGTCAGAAGTACTTTACCTATATTTAATCTTTTGTTTATATCTGTAGATCTCTATTATTTTCAGCCTTTCAGTGATTTTAATCAATGGTTATTAAGCCATGTTTCTCTCTATGTTGAGCACCATGGTTAAATCTTTCTATTGTAAGGATAAGTTTAATTACTTTGAAATGAGGAACTATTTAGTGAAATTGACAATACAGCCAAGCCAATTCTTATTTTAATAGTAGGTTTGGGGTTTTTTTTTTTTTTTGCTTAAATTAACTGGATAGTAACATGTGCAATTCACTATGCTTCGACACAAAATATGATTCTTGTTTTATGGAACTATAAACCAGGCATTTGATGTGGTGTGTTCACTCAAATAACTTGCCGGTTTGTTGGAGGAAAAGGGTCTTATTCTTGTGGAACCACTCAAAACAATTATCAATTCAGTTCTCCAGGTACTTGGCATTATTAACAAACTGCATAGAGACAGAACAACTCCAATATTTGGAGGGTCTCTTCTTTTTCTTAACCACCAACTGTTCCACGTTCATGAGAAAAAAATAGTCTTAATTATTATTATGTTTAAAGGACACCTATACAGTTCAAAACCAAAAAGCATTGACTTCTAGTCAAAAAAGACAAATCCTATATTTCATTCTGGCACTTACTAGACTGCATAACTTTGTTCTAATTTCTTTATCTTACCAGGCTTCATCTATAAAATAATAGTGTTTGGACAGAAACAGAAAACCAAACGCCTCATGTTCTCACTCATAAGTGGGAGTTGAACAATGAGAACACATGGACACAGGGAAGGTAACATCACACACTGGAGCCTGTTGAGGGGTGGGGGCTTAGGGGAGGAATAGCATTAGGACAAATACGTAATGCATGCGGGGCTTAAAACCTAGATGATGGGTTGATGGGTGCAGCAAACCACCATGGTACGTGTATACCTATGTAACAAACCTGCACGTTCCGCACATGTATCCCAGAACTTAAAGTAAAATTAAAAAAAAAAATAGTGTTTGGATTAAATAAAACTTTCAAGCTTAGGAAATTCACACAACAGAAAATTAAGAAAAATATACTGTGGACCAACACAGATTTGTCAACTTTTAGTTTGTCAAGTAATCACAAGTAACTCTTCCCCAAGCAAATCATCTTTATTACCATTATTCCATTAAATAAAGTATTTTAATGCCAAAAACGTAGGAAGTCCACTTTCAGAATAACAGGTAATCCTTCACATTGAACAAATTGAGCCTTATCAAAACTTGCTACATTGCCTTTATTTTTTTCATTTTGACTTTAATGGTGAACACTTTGACAAGGAGTGGCAGCAGCTTTGGGACTCTTATTCGGGAACTGCTGAGCTAGATGATTATATATCTATATCTTGCTATACCTACAAGCTCTACAGTTCTTTGATTTCATGATTCTATGTGTTGTTCCTTCCTTTAAGCATACATTTTTGCAGTTTGGAGGAAGATATAAGATCTATTATCAGGTTTTGATTTTTTTTTTTTTTTGGTCTGACTTCCTTGTGAGAACTTTTATCTCACTCATATCTTTCACAGAATCAAAGGTATTTCAGAAAATTGTTTGAGCTAACATGTCTAGTAAGAAAAGGGGGCATAGGGGTTGGAGACACTGAGCAGGAACTCTAATTAGTGAGAATGAAGCCTGAGTCAGGGAGCCTTTTCTTATTTTCCTTTAATTAACCTTAGGACTTCTACTGAGAAAATGAGGCAGAGGGGTGAGACCTGAGGGTTGGGCAGTGATAGGAGTATGGTCTAGATTTCCCATTGATTGGGAGAGTGTGTGAATGAATAAGTCAATGTCCTTTCTCACATCATTAAGACTTCTCCTGGTTAAAGAACTTAGGTTACGTTTATGATGTTCTAAAACTGTTTGTATTTGGGGAATCATTACAATGAAATGGATCATCTAACAGAACACACTGAATCACCAAACTGACCAGAGAAATTTATTTTCAGAATTCAACACTATATTTATAGTAACATTAGCAACAGGGGAAACTGCTCTGAGACCACAATTAAGAGAAGTTGTGTATTATTTTAGGAATTTTGTTTGTTTGTTTGTTTATCTGCTTGCAGACTTGAACTCTTTTTTTTTCATTTGAAACTTCTTAAATCTTGGATGAAACTAGCTTTTAGCAGCTGTTCTCTTTTATGGGATTAATTTTAAAAGAAAAAAAGATGGAACATAAAATTAACACCTAAGCTATTTGATTACATGTCAGACTGTAAATGTTAAAAAAAAAAAAAAAATCCCAGCTTTGACTTCCAAAGATTGTTTTGGGAATTTGTTTCGCTCAGGCTTCTTTTCGCCACTTGTCTCACACACATTTCCTCATCAATTTTCTTACTAGAAGTGTGTACAGGGCAAGCAGCCCAGTTTTAGTAATTGTCCTTGCTTGGCTTTTGTCTAATCAACACCAGTCACTCGGATTTTTGCATACTGACATGCATTGTAAATGGCCCACGAGTATCATCAGAGGAAGAAACCTGGCTTGCTAGGTTTAAACCATGTCAGATCGTGAATTATATCCATCAAAGCCAAAATATGCAAATCTGAGGTCTGAAAAGTCCATTCTGAAATTGATGCTAGTTTGGTGTACTTTTGTTTTTCCATGTATTGACACACACTAAAATTAGATTTCTATAAAGGTTCCCCTTGATAGGGTGGGCTAGGCATTCAAGGACGATTAAAACAGAAGCTGAGTGTTACAGACACATTATAAGTAATTGCCTAATTTGGAATTTCTTTTTCGTGGTAGGTCACCTTACTACAATTTAATGGTTTAAATTTAAGTTTGATCTATATTCTTTTCACAAACAACATTCACATTTCTATTGGTTTTTAAAAAATGCTTGTGCATGAGCCTAAAGTTTAAATCTTGCATTTACTTTTGGATTATTGATGATTTAATTAATCATGATCTGAGGAAGATAAAAATAGGAAAGCAATGTGTGTCTTTATGATTGGGGGCCTTTGTGGGAGCATGTGTATCATCTTTATTCTAGACACTTCTGGGATTTTAGTGTATTTTTACCATATTATATTTTAGAGAGAAACTGTACTACACATGCATAATAAGTTGACTGGGCCAGAAAAAAATTTGCTGAAATGGTTGAACATGAAAAGACTTGGGTGAAGTAATTTTATAGAGAGGAAAAGTTTCTTTGTTGCAAAGTTTGTTTAGCTTGTCATACTATTAGTTTTCAGGTAGCATAATTTCAAGGGATTTTCCTAATTGGCATCATCCTTTTTGAGTAAATACCTCATGGTTTATTTTAACTTATACCCTAATAACTAGTTTAATAGTTAAATTATATAAGCTTCTTTGAAATAACTTATCTTTTATATGGGATAAAATTATAAGTTACATTTTTTATGTGGTTTCATTTCTCTGGTGCCACTGAAAATATGTCTATGTAAAAATACAAAAAAGAGTCTCAAAGTTTTGTAAAGTTCTTCTTTATTCATTCTATCACAAAAATATTTACGAAGAGCTCGTATTCTTGTCCTTTGCTAGACTCTTGGGATATAGTAGATGTTTCCCAGCTCACAGTTGGCTCGTTAGGGACAGATAAGAAAATCAGTGATTATCATATATTGTCTACTATGTTAAACGAAGCAGAGGGCATTATGGCAAAGCTAGAGGCACATTCTTACTTTTGGATATTCATTGAATAAACAATAGTGGGCGTAGAATTTATCCACTGTAGGTAAACCGTCCTTAAAAGTTTAAATAGCAGAAAACAAGCAATTTTAAAAAATTAGGCTACAAGAAAATGCCATTTGATTTGGAAACATGAATCAGGTATATTTAGAGCAGATCTTGGGAAATCAGAGATTTACTCTGATGATAGTAAATGCGTTGAACCCATTTTTGCCCCTCCATATTGGTAATGCAATACTTTTTCTTACCAAGTCTTTAAAGTGGGTGTTGTGTAATATTTTAAAGGCAAGCAAATGGAATGTGTTCAAAAAACCAATATCTTTGTATTTTGAGGACATTTATAGCTCATTCCTATTTTGTTTCATTATTATATCATAGGTTGCACTGATGAATGGTAGAATCATATATAGCCATATTAAAGAAGAATAGATGATGGAAGTAGAACATTTTCTTTGATTATTGTTTGTCCCATTTGGATGGAGAAAAAAGAGGTTCCCATCTAGTTTACACCATGAAATTATGGCTTATTTATCCTATGCCAGTTCCCTCAGAGAGGAAAAAGATGTCTAGGGGCTTTTGATACAAGAAGAAATCCCTTGGCCTGGATTCAGTTTGTTCTCCTAAAAATTTGAGAACACTGATATGACAGGAGGGGTGGAGGGAGAGCACCAAAAGAAACATAAGGGAATCAGAGAGATGAGAGATGAACGTGGGACTCCAAAACAGATAAATTGATCCTCTGTCAGTTCTGTGGAATGAAAATGAGGTCAGTGTAGGCAGTGCCCATTTCCCTCCTCATGCCTAGCCACAAATACTGCTTTAAATAAAACGTATTTCTTTTATTTCCCATTTCTTGCTTGCTAACTTAAAGATAAATGACTTGCTTGCAAGTGCAGTGGAAAGGAAATAAAATCAGTAACAGGCAGTGCCCAAAATGCCCCAGCTGCTTAACGGCCTGGCCTTGAGCAATACACAGTTTTTATGGAAAAGTTTTACTGTTCTGCTGTTAAGGAAACAAAAGCAACTATCCCTAACGCCCCGACCCCCCACCTCCCGATTCTTAAAAAATAAAGGCAAAGAAAAGTAAAAAAAACAAAAAACAAACAAACAAAAAAAACCCATAGCTCAAAAAAGCCAAAGCAATTCATAATGATGCACATAGTTGGTTCATGTGGCCACAGGGATGTTACGTGAGCGAGCGGAAGTGTCAGAACCGGAGCTGAGCGAGCAGCGCTCTGCCTGGAATGCTACTCTCACGGCGATGGGAGAGCCTGTGGTCATGCTTCTGCAGCCAGGGGTCAGCGGCTGGTAATTAGACCCACGGGTGTTTCTACGTAGGCAATTGGATAAGCAATTAAATAGTTTGTGAGCAGCAGTTTGGAGCACTGTCAAAGGCTGGCAATTAGGCAGCTCTGTAATTTGAAGTAACTGGGTAGTTTCATACACTGGGCAGGACAGTTTAGTGCTGGGAAGTAGGAAAATAAAGTACTTTCAGAGCGAAAATAATATCCTATTAAAAAATTAGGAGACATTTAGTGGGTAGTCCCTCCTGTGCCTGACACTAAGCTTGGGTGGTTTACACCTACAGTTTCCTCAATCTTTAGAACAGTGCCTCTCAAACTTTAGCGCCTCAGATTCACCAGGAAGGCTTGTTACAACACAGGTATCTGGGCCCCATTGCCAGGATTCTAATTCAAGAGTTTTGGGGTGAAGCGTGAGAATCTGCATTTCTAACAAGTTTCCAGGTGATGTTGCTAGCTGTTGCTCCGAGAACCACATTTTGAAAACCACTGCCGACATGAAACCCTCTGTAGTAATAGTAACAATAGCAAACTTTGAACACCTGCTGTATGCCAGGCAATTTGCTAAGCAATTCACATCTGTTATCTCATTTAATCTTTACAAAATTTTATTGGGTATATCATTTACTCTCTTTAAGTGTAGAGCTTTGGGCTCCCACAAGTCAAAAGACTTACCCAAAGACATAGATATAACAAGTGATGGAGCCGGGATTTGAATGTAAGTGTTGATCTCCAAAACCGTGTGCTAACCACTATCCCATAGCACTTACCAGTGTCTTGTCTTTTTGTATAGCTTGAGTCATATTTTTGACCTGTCCCTGTGTTCCAAGAAAAGAATGGAAAAAGCTACTGAAGATGATTAATTCTCTTTACTTACTTAGCAGGGACTGAAGAAATACAAGAATGTTAATTCTCTCAGTAAATTGTGCCTTGACAGAAAGACATTTCATTACTATGCCATCGCATGAACTAATTATTTCTGCTATGGAACTGCTCACTTGTCACTTTGCTCTGCTTCCAATGTCTAAAAATAACTGTGAGATACAGACCTCCTGGGAAGGGTGGCATCAGGTATGGCTGAGCAAGCTGGGCGGGACTTCATGGAAGAGGTAGGACTTGAGCTGAAAAGGTGGGTGGACCCAGGTTTATGAGGGAAGAGGAACGAGTTGTGGGGCACTCTACGAGATGAATGTGCATTTGTATACATGCAGTGAGGAAAATGGCCCAACCTAGAGGAAGTTGTGTGGCAAGAGGTGGAAAGATAGGCATGTTGAATTACATATGGATCAGTTTGAATGACTAGAATGAGAAGCTGGGTTTAGAAATTATTTGACCAACTCTACATAAAGGAAAGTTGAATTAAGGTGAGTGCACTCCTTGTCTATATTCTTTACTTCTTGTGCCAAGCTATTCTTGAGCTGCTATAAAGACATACCAGAGGCTGGGTAATTTATAAAGAAAAGAAGTCCTATTAGCTCACTGTTCTGTAGGCTTTACAAGAAGCATGGTATTGGTGCCTACTTCTGATGAGGGCCTCAGGGAGCTTACAATCATAGCAGAAGGTGAAGGGCAGCCAGTGTAACCCATGGTGAGAGCCGGGGCAAGAGAGCTAAGGGAGAGGTCCCAAACTATTTTTTTTTTTTTTTTTTGAGATGGATTCTCGCTCTGTCGCCCAGGCTGGAGTGCAATGGTACAATTTCGGCTTACTGCCAGCTCTGCCTCCCGGGTTCATGCCATTCTCCAGCCTCAGCCTCCCGAGTAGCTGGGACTACAGGCACCTGCCACCACGCCTGGCTAATTTTTTGTATTTTTAGTAGAGACGAGGTTTCACCATGTTAGCCAGGATGGTCTCGATCTCCTGACCTCGTGATCTGCCCACCTTGGCCTCCCAAAGTGCTGGGATTACAGGCATGAGCCACCATGCTTGGCCCCAAACCCTTTTAGACAACCAAATCTTGAGTGAACTAACTGAGTGGCAACCCACTTATCACCCAGGGGATGGTGCTAAACCATTCATGAGAGATCCGCCCCCATGATCCAGTCACCTCCCACCAGGCCCAAACTCCAACACTGGCAATCACATTTCAACATGAGATTTAGAGGGAACTAACATCCAAACCATATCACTTCTTCTTTAATAATGTCTCTTCCTCAACTAATTATTTATTTCTAAAATATTTATTGAATATTTACTACATACTAGGTACTGAGTCTACTGTGCTAGACTCTAGAGTGAGAGTTGAAGGACAGAGACACTGCTCTCAGAGACCTAACAATGGAGCCCCCTGCTATTCAATGATCAGCAGCATCAGTATCGGGCATCATCTCGGAGTTTGTTAGAAATGCAGAATCTCAGGTGCAGCCTAGATCT
Organism: Papio anubis; assembly: GCF_008728515.1. Lineage (NCBI taxonomy): Eukaryota > Metazoa > Chordata > Mammalia > Primates > Cercopithecidae > Papio > Papio anubis. The sequence continues at coordinate 66,704,832 of NC_044984.1, forward strand.
ACTGAATCAGAATGCACATTTAAACAATGTTCAGAGGCAATTCATTTGGACCTTAATGTTTGAGAAGCACTAGACCATTCAGCTTTTAGTAATTTGCCCTCTTCTCAAGTTTACTGCAATTATCACCACCTTTGGAGAACAGTCTGACTTAGGAGATGAATACATTTCCTAGAATGAGCAAAGGAAAATTAGGAATTTATGAGGATGCAAAGGAAATAAAATCCTTGACTAATGGTTGTCAGGTCCTTGATTTAATGTCCCTGGTAATGGGGAGTGTACTCAGTACCTTTCTATCTTTTTTTCAGTTTCTAACTCAGGGCAAAGAACTTTGGTGGCACTCAATGAAGACTAACAGGTTGGTTAGATGATGGAGAAACTAATACAAATTAAATCAGAAAATATAGATTTTCTCAAACGTTTACCAATATGTATTGATGTCCTACTATAAGATTCGATGTGAGGATAAAAACAATAAGGAAAGATATTTTTAGTAGATTTGAAGGTTGCCTGAATTGGAAAATGTTAACAATTAGGAATTTGGACTAGGAGAGAGTAGCAATCTGGGTGAAGAGAATTGAGACCTAATTTTAGAAAAAGTGTTTTGGGGAGATATTGTGAAAAATTTGTGACAGTAATGAGGTTAAAATCATAGCTCTGTACTACTGAAGATTTCTTGTTCTATGCATTACAAGTGGATAGACATGGGCGATAGGAACCCAGGAGATGGAAATTCACAAACCTCAATGATTAAGTGTATAGACAAGAATGCATACATATCCCCTTAATAAATCTTGTTTGATCCTCTTGCCTATATGGCATGAATACACTTCTAAAGATGGAAATGGGGACAAAAATATCTTAACACCATCAGATTGAGCCAGTGCTTTGAATGTGGGGTTGAGGTAAAGTGTTATTTTGAACCCTGGTCATCTCTTAATATTTTTCTCTTAGGAGTACATAGACTTCCTGTTGGAAATCCTATTATTCAAGAAACATGGTTTTTTAAAAAAGCATTATTATGCTGAATAATTCAAATTTAAGTGACAGTACATGGAGAGAAGTGATGTTTTATGGTCCAGTTATTTAGGGATTAAAGCCAACCTTTTGATTCTCTATAGCTAGTGGAATGGGTATAATTTTAGGTTTATTGAGAGTCTTCTGAATGGCTTTCCTAATTACTCTCTCTTTTCATTCTTTGAAAATGGGGAGAGAAGAGCAGCAGTGGCTTCTACCATTAGAATTGTATTTCAAGGGGCACGGCATAAAATAATCACATTACAGTGTTCATGGAGAGTAAAAATCTCTGTGTAATATATTGTTCAGCAAATCATTCATCATCATAATTGCCAGAGTCGACATTTTGCTCATTTGTAGATCTTTCCTTTCTTGCCAGAATTTTTCTTCAGTAAAAATGATTTAACGAGTAGCTACAGGGTTCAATCCGATTCTTTATGATAGAATAGAGGTAAGAATAGTGTATATTCCAAATCAACTCCCACTCGAACTCTAGCTTGTTGTTACTGCGCATTCCTTAGGAGCTTGCATTTTAAGAGTCCACAACTAAATTGGGGTTCTAGCACCAGAGCGGCTAGCAACCCTGCCCTAATAGGAAATGAAGGAGAGCCGGATATGGGTGTTTGTAGTGTATCTGTGTATCTTTTACAGGAAATTTCTTTTACCTGGCAGATGGCCTGATGCCCAGCTGTCTGATATGCAACCCGGGAGTCTCTCAGCTAGGAAACTTGTTTATCCTGGCAAATGCTCTTGATCCATATCCAGTTTATCCATGCCTGATCATCGCTCTAGCACTGGGAGCCTGACCTTGTGTTCACTCTGGCCTCCCAGGGAAAACCCAGCTTGAGTAGGCCCGAGTTCATCAGATGGAAGGCACAAATTCAATACACCACCACAATAGGAAATAAGTTGAAAGATTTATTACTTACAGATCCCGAGCGAGGAGGGTGCAATGATTGAGGGCAGTCCTTCATCCCCGGGTCACGCCAGGCAGGAATGAAAAGAGTCAGGCAGGGAGACAGAATAGAGCATGGCAACTAACAGTGTATATAAAAGGAATAGGATCTTGGTCACTTTAAGTTCGCAGGCAAATGCCAGAATGATCCCTTTAAAGGAAGCAGCAGGAAAGCAGAGAGTCCAGTCTGGTAGGCAGGAGAAATGCCTCTAAGTCTTACCTCTGGCCACAGCCTAATCCATTTGGGTGTGGTATAGAACTGGAAACTGTGTCAAGGGTGACTGTGCCCTGCTTCTGGCATGAGGGAGTTAAACTTATACTCAAAATGGATGCTGAGGCAACATAAAATTATAAGAATTCACTACAGCTTGCCAATCACAGAGAATTTCCTTTATGTGCTCTTGGGGGTAAATTCTAGATTCTAGCCGGAGATTTCAGGGAGCACAGCCTATTATTACTGCAAAGCCTTTATATCTATTTTAGGAAGATCATTCCTTGAACCGCAGACATTAAATACAAATGAACCAGTGGGCACCCATGTATGATACTAGAAATTAATTTGGCATTTAGTCATCTTTTATTTCAGTCTTTTCTGTGGTGGGCCAGAAAGATAAAGTAGACAGGAACTAAAACAAGACATTTGGCACCAAACACCAGACTGTACTTAGGTAGGCGTACATCACGCAGATCTTCCCCTGCCTCCTGTCAACTACCTCTCTGCACACACACAATCATTCATTAAGTAAGTGCTCTCCATGAGCACTGTAATGTGAGCAAACTGAGGGCACAGACGGTATCATAATCATGTAGGCTTGCCCTGTGGAGCTTTGCATTTAAGAATTTTTAAATAACACTTGAACTTATTGAATGAAACATTTAGTAAAATATTTCCCACAAACTATGTATCTCTGATCATATTTGGAAGCCCCAAATTGGAGAGAATAGTTTGATAAGTGGGCAGGATATTGGAATTCAGAGCTGCCTTAAAAAACCCAGGGTGTACAATTGCCACATCTGTATTTCTGTTAAATAACATGAGGTTCATGAACAATTATTTTAGAAATGCTTAGTGAGCAAGTTGGATAATACATTTAACACATCTGAAAAAAGAAGTAAAATTGTAAATTTAATGTGATTTTTGTTAGACATAAGCACATTTAAGTAGTCAGGAATGGAAGTACATATGTAGGATGTGGGATAGAGCATTTATGGTGAGGCTGGAGATGCAGTTTTCTTTAGGTGCCAATATAAGGAGAAAAGAGTTTTAACGTTTGTTGAGAACTTACCATTTATTATCTATTCTAAAACTTCAGAGCCAGGTTTTATTATACTTGTTTTGCCACTAGAAAACCGAAACTCAGAGAGGTTATTTGACTCCAAAACCTGTGCTGCACACTGTTTTACGTTAAAACATTGTAAAATCTTAGACCAACAAAAGGAAAGCAGCAGCTAATACAATCTCTCCTAATCCCAAAAGTTATTCATATTAATTATCTTTGAATGAAAATATCATGGGAATTTCCTCTGTGCTTTCTCCTTGTGTTTAATCAGCTCGAGGATTGTCCTCTCCATGAAGTTTGCTTTCTCTGTGCCTTTCAGGATGGGTTAGCTGCCTATGGCATGTCAACATGTTGCATTTAGTTATCCCTTTCTGTGTCTGTCTCCCCCAAGAAACTCAGCTCCTGGAGCTTTGGTACTTGTATTAGTTCATTTTGTGTTGCTGTAATGGAATGCCTGAGACTGGATAATTTACAAACAGTAGAAGGGTATTTGGCTCATGATTCTGGAGGCTGAAAAGTCTAAGAGCATGATGTCATTATCTGGTGAGGGTCTTTGTGCTGTGTCATCCCATGGCAAAAAGTGGAAGGGGAAGAGGTGTCCAAGAGCAAGAGAGCAGGAGGAGGCCAAACGCACTCTTGTAACAAGCCCACTTTCACGATAACTGACTGACTGTTGCATTAAGAACATTAATCCATTCATTTGGGCAGAGTGCTCATAACCTAGTCACCACTTATTAGTCCCTACCTCCCAAAACCGGTGCGTGAACTTTGGGGGACACATTCAAACCACAGCACTACTCAAAACGATCTGTAGACTGCCAGCATTGACGTCATCTGTGAGCGTGTTAGAAATGCCGAATCTCAGGTTTCACCCCAGACCTACTAAATCAGAATCTGCGTTTTAAGGAACTCTCCAGGTGATTTGTGTGCATTTTAATTGAGAAGCCCCATCCTAGCACATGATTAGTACTATTTGGAGCAATTAGATGCAACAGTAAATGATAGTAACGTACACGAAGCCCACTTCTCTGCTTGGGTTTTAGGAAGGTCTGGTTGCTCCAGCTTCCTGGAGTGGCAGAGACAAGTCTCTGGAGTGTCAGCTGACAGAGGTCTTTTCCTTCTGCTCCTGTAGTTGTTCTTTTCAGGCCGGGATGAGCTGCATGGCTGAAAGGAAGGGGAGATAGTCGTGCTCCTCGTGCAGGGACAGAGGAGCTTCAGGCACTCACCCTTCTGGTGCTCTGCCCCAGTATATCCCAGGCAGGAGCAAACAACTCTCAATACACATGTGCTCTGATGCCAGGAGGAAACAAAGGGAGAAGTAAATCTAAAACTTCATGTTTAGACCTACTTCAGAAACGAGTAGTTTCTCCCCTTAATTATTTATGGTGTTACCTTGGTGGTATTTATAGATTATGATCAGGTTCCTTCCTTGAAGCTCTTTCTCTAGACTGTATAAATTCAGTTTCCCTGAGTGTGTCTTTTCCTCTGAGCCAAGTCTGAAATGCATTCTATTCCCTTTTGCGTGCTCTGTGATTTATCTGCATTATTCCCAAACTGCTTGAGTCAGACGAGTTCCTGCTTATATCTTTTGCTGGTCTGGATTCACTGCTTCCTCCCTGCTGTTACCTGCTGTCCCTAATATGCATCTCTGAAATTTGCACTGGTATTATTATTATTATTATCATTATTATTATTATTATTGTTGTTGTTATTGTCAGACCACTGCAAACATTTAAATGTAACAGAAAAATACACTGTTTTCCCATTGCATGTAATTGGCTGTGGTTACACGTAATACTAGCAACACTTTTAGGTAGAAAGTTGAGATCTGTGAAAAATCTATCGACAAAATCAAGTAAATCTTCAAGCAGAACTCAGAAAAAAAAGCAACTTATAGAAATTTCGGATCTGCAGGAATTTTCTGCTAACTGGAACTCGAAAATATGTTTCAGATGACTTTTTGTACAAGTGTTGCTGTGCCTGCTTATGTTTTCACACAGAATGCTGGAAAGAAATGCTTTTTCTCTTTCTTGGCTATACTTATTTATTAGATTGATGCCAAGCTTTTCCTCTGAAGCTTTTTATTGCCAATGTGAGAATTTATTCTACCATCCTGCCTTAGGCAAAAATCCTGTTGTTTTCTAACTAAGGACGGTGGTGATGATTGTTTTTCTGCTTGGCAGTTGTTATGTCACGGTTCAGGTTGATCATGTAAACAGAATGTGATCTTAATTGGTGTTTTCTACTTGTAGCACTTGGTAATTTTTAAATAATTAAAGAAAGATGAAGAGATAGCTAAAATCACCTACAGAACATGGGATCATTGATGGCAGAGAAAAGAATGTAGTTGAGCATCAGTGTGTGGTACACAGGGGACAGAAGTACTTTGCCAAAAGGAGTTAGAGTGTAGGTTCTAGCTTTTTATCTGACATACACTCGTTATATGACTTTGCCCACGTCACCTCTTTGTACTGAGGATAAGTTTCTTCTACTTCACAAGGCTATAAAGAGGATTCAGTGGTTGATGTATGTAAAGCCCTGTGCAAACAATGATGTGCCATAAACATATCAAGTTGCAGATGATGATGAAGATGCTGTTGCTACTGCTGCTTATGGTAATGTAACTTAAGTCCCACGAGGAAGACATATTCTAGATAAATTTTGTGAACCTACAACATGTCTTTATAGAGAGATACTAACAAAAGGAGACTCTTAATATATGATTTCTCCAAGAATTTCAAGATACCGCAATCAACATGGTTTGTGTTCTTTAAAGAAGAAAAAGCCTTTAAAATCTTTCTCTTTTGAAATTGGCTTTTCATAGGAGGAAAGGATCATATTAAAGTAAACAAATTGAGTCTCTCTGTATTTTCAGCATAAGAATATTACTTAAGTAAAAATTCTAGAAATAAGCTTTTTCTTTGATGTGTTGAATATTGTGATCCGTTGAATGACAGGTAATTGCCATCTCGCTTTAACTGAATTTCCAGTGGAGCAATCCCTATGTAAAAGTCCACCTTCTTCACATCTCTTGATTTCTTAGGATACTCCTGTAATTTTTTCCTTTTTGGTAAATTTTCACTGTCCTGAAGCTCTTACACAGTTTAATTTCTACTAATTATGTTTACCTTATATTTTACTGAAAATATTGAAATCTTTGCTTTTAAATTCCTCCTTTACCTTTCCAGTAATATTGACTAGTGTTACTAGCTTCATCCACTGTTATCTCAACAAATGAAGTATCATTTCTTATCTTTAAGACTATCTTTCTGTACCTATGCCTTAACCCTTGCACCTACTGGTTGTGCCATTTCACACTGAAAGTGTACCTTAATAAGACCATGTAAGTTTTTTGGGGGTCTCATTTGCCTCATCTCTAAGGAATGTCAGCATAGAGCTGATAGGGTACTCCAATTCTATTTTACTTTATCTAGCAGGATTTTGCTCTCATAATTATGTTTCTAATGAACATCTTCTATTTTTCCTCTATTGATTTTATTCCTTCTGCCTGAAAACAGATGTAATTATTTATTGGTTTGATTATCCATCAATGTGTTCCTTCAAAACAAAATCAAATCATGGTTTTATTATGTTAGGCACTGGACATTTAGAAATGAATGAGACACAGCCCATGACTATGGTGGATATTCTAGTGCTCACCTGTCCCCTACCCGTTGAGGATGCCTGCTACTGAAGGATCATAATTGAGTCCCACTCTGGAAATTGCCCTTGGCCACAGGGACCTTATTCAGCCAAGGTTTATCTCCCTGGGAGAGAAGGGGTAAGGGCAAAATAAATGACTGTCTGATGTAAAGATAGACAGGTATGCCTTCTTGCCTCAATTTGTGACAACACTGAAGAAACTTCATAGCCACATATCTCCCCTTAGGATTGGCTGAGGTTTCAGTTGTAACTGCATTGCAGGTCACATTCTGCCTCTGCCCAGTCCTACCTTCCCCACTTCCTTATGGATATATCTTGTAAGAGTACATCCCAACAAACTTTCTGTATGCAACTCTCCCTGTTGCAAAACTCACCAGGGAGTAAGGGAACTCAGAAAATGACAGAGAAGTCACGATTGATGATCTGATACTTGGTGTCTGTAGAAGTTAGCTATTCAGATGAAGCAGATAAATGCAATTCAACCAGCCAAATTTTTTTTGTAATAAGGCTTGATGTATTTGGGCAACCCTAAATAGAAATGAACTCTGCATAAAGTGAATGGCTGTGTGCAGTAAGCATCTATTGCTTTATTTCTGTCTAGCACCCTTTCACTTTTTTCCAGTATTAACACATTGAGTTTGCTATGAGGAACTGTTTTAGTTCAGATTAGATTTAGCTGCACATAATGGAAATCCCACAAATAACAGTGGCATATACTAGAAATGTGCCTACTTCTCTCTCACATAAAAGGAGTATAGAGGTAGTCAGTCTGATGCTGCTGTGGTGCTTCATGGTGTTGGGGATTCAACTTCACTCTATGCTATTGTCCTTACATGGGTGGCTTCCAGTCTCAAAGCCACCTGATGTCCAAGATGCATGCTTGACCCATCTACTCCTGCATTCCAGCCAGCAGAAAAGAGGAAGGGGAGAAAAAGGCTTGTCCCCATCTTTAAGGATACTTCCCAGAGTTGTACACAGTAGTTGTACACTTCCCCTCATATGTTCCATTGGCCAGAACATGGTCACACAGTGTGTAGAATGGTAAAATTGTAAGCTTTATTATAAAGGACTACATATGAAGCTAAAAATAGGATGAAAAGACAGAATATTGTGAATAATTAGCAGTCTCTGCCACAGAAACTATCACCTCCCATTGGGTATAATCTTGTTAGATACAGGAGTGGGCAGTGACTTTAACTCAGCTAAGCCATGTTATTTGCCCATTTCTTCTGTTATGTTTATGGTGTATGAGCTGAGTGACCCACAGCTGACATGGAGGGTGTCCCTAAAGGACCATCCATGTGTTTCTAAGACTTGGAACTTCTTTTTTCTCATTCTATTTTATCTATTTTATCAGTCTTTCCTTCATTTTTTTAAAAATTATACTCTAAGTTCTAGGGTACATGGGCACAACATGCAGATTTTATACATAGGTATACATGTGCCATGTTGGTTTGCTGCATCCATCAACTCATCATTTACATTAGGTATTTCTCCTAATGCTAGCCCTCCCCCAGCCCCCCACTCCCTGACAGGCCCTGGTGTGTGATGTTCCCCACGCTGTGTCCAAGTGATCTCATTGTTCATTTCCCACCTATGAGTGAGAACATGCAACGTTTGGTTTTCTGTCCTTGTGATAGTTTGCGCAGAATGATGGTTTCCAGCTTTAGTTTTGTGAATCACCCCATGTGTCTTCTTAAGTCTGACTTTGTTTCTGTTATTTGCAAATAATTTTCTAACTGGCATATCATATTATTCACATTAAAGGATTCATTGTTATTCTATAGATGAAAGAGTGCATTGATGGTTTTTAAGCAGATAGTGTTGTTATCAGATGTTTGCTTTGGAAATTTTTTTGAAAACTTGAAAATTGGATGAATTGAAAGGAGTTAAGATTAGAAGCAGAGAGAGTTCTAAAATTAGTGCATTAATGTAAATGAGAAGTGGTGATGGGTAGAACTTAGCAATAGCAATGACAGAGTCAAGGGGCAGTATTTGAAAGATATTTGGGAATTAGAATCAACAGAATTTAAAACTTGTGTATCTGTGGACAAATAATGTATATTTAATAGAAAATGAATCTGGTGTTTTTAAAGACAGTTCTAAAAGCCTTCTAAAACTAACTTCTTCAAAATCCTGAGCTAGTAAGTTATAAGAATATTCAGAAGGAATGTTTGAAAATGATTTTGGAAGAACTAGTCTACAGAAATGACAAGCTACAAAACAGCAGGAAATAAGTCAGTATTAGGAAGGATTGAAATACACAATTCAAAATCATTGCTCAGGATACAAATTTGAGTACAAAGAAAAGACTTTAAAAACTCCCAAATTTCTGTGATTTGAAATAAAATTGGAGCTCACTTAGAGAAAGAATTGCCCACATTTGTTACTTCTCTTTCAAATTGTGTTTTACTGTTATATTTTGATTCTATTCACTCATTTTTATCATTACACAATAACCTAATTTAAAGAAAATCATGGTTATAACCTTTTTGTTAGATTGACAAATACTTGAGCAATGTGGTTTAAGTGAAAATAAGTTAAATCTGCCATACTAAGAATTTGTTATAGTTCTCAACTAATCATTTCTTTTTAAATGTGTACTCCAAACTAATTTTCAGTATCTTGAACTCTTAGAAAACAGAATGGGTTTTCAAGAAGTGGGAGATTCCAGTGTTTGCTAAAAATTTGAGACATATCTCTCCCTAAATAGTATTTTTGAATATACTCTGCCTGTTTCCTAAAGAAAGAAATAATGAAGAGAATACGATTAGTATAGGCAACTGAGATATGGAATTGGGTGAATTAATCTTTTTTATTTTCATTAACTAGTGAGGTAAGCAATGAATAAAGAGAAAAACATTGGAGTATAATTTATATGTTTGATAAGTAGATTTAACTAGTATCTTTGAGGAAGAGCTATTTTTATTGCCTTTCTTAATATTAGAGGAAGATGAAGTTGTACATATAGGAATTAGAACACATTCATTGATTTTCTTTCTTTACTATAGTGTTGTGTAATATAGTTTTATAGACAGGATCCTTGGATGAAGCATTTTTTTCCCTTTCATCTATTTGGAACTCAGCCATTGTAGCAACTAAGCTTTGAGATTTTATTTAGTTTTCATGATAATGCTAATAATTATAGCCAGTGTACAGCATTTATTATGTGGCAGGCACTGTTGTGAGTGCTTTACACATGTAATAATTCTAACGTCCTATGAGGTGGATCCTGTTACTACCTCCATCGTGTAACTAGCAAACTGAGGAACGAAGAGGTTATATAACTTGCACAAGGCTACATAACTAACTTTCAGAACCAGGATTCGAAGCCAGGCAGTCAGACTTCAGCCTATGGTCTTAATCACGCTGCTTTATAGGTAGCATATATTGATGATGTAGACTTGAATCTCCCAAAGAAGCAAACAGAGAAAGTCGCTTCTCAATTTGAGTACAATTGTCCCTCAGGATATGTGGGATATTGGGTATTGGTGCCAGGAAACACCCCGCCCCCGCCCCTGTGCATACTCAACTCTGCACACACTCAAGGCCTCGCAGTTGACCTGCGCTTTCTGAATATACAAAACAGTCGGCCGTTTATATATGCAAATTTTGCATCCTGTGAATGCTATATTTTTCAATTCACATTTGATTGAAAAATATGCCTATGAATGGACTTGCATAGTTCAAACACCTGTTCAAGGGTCAACTGTGTTGAGTTGCAAAGTTAAATATCATTAAGATTTGCATGATTCTTGCTATAGTCCATAACACTCCACATTTTCTTGTCCTAAGCCAGGTGTAATTGTCAACCTATTAACTGTTACTTTAAGTTCAGTTTTATGTATTCCTTCCTGTTTATTGTGCCAATTGTTTATGTTTTCAGTTTTATTTGTTTTAAATCATTCATAACTGATGATGAGTATTCTTCCCAATGGATATACTTTCTTATATGAGTTTTGAAGTGGAAAAAGAATTGACTAGTGATATAGAGTAATGTGAAACTTAAAAGATTTAAAGGAAGGGTTGAACTTCCTAAAATGCACTTCTTCTTCATTGGTTCTACAATGGGAGATCCCTTCTCAGGGCTGGGGAACCTCTTGCTGGTTGGCGCCCTGAAATAGATAATTTCTATCACATTGTTCACTGAAAACTTATCTTGCTATTGTTATTCTTGTCTGTCTACCAGTTTTTTGGTAGAATTAGATTTAATCTCCTTTATCTATATTTATTACATTTCTTATATGTATTTTTTTCATTGGACTCATTTGCTTTTCAGGACAACATTTCCTGAACCTATAGCCAGATTAAAGATGAGCTACATCTTTGTTAATATTTCAATAATCATTGTATTAGAACTTATAGAAGGTTAAATACTGACCCAAAATATATTATGGCTTTTGTAGGAGTAGATGAAGATCTGTTGAGTCTTATGATACAGACATAAACTTGTAAAGCCTGTTTCCACATTTCTGAAGTGGACATAATTATTATAATACTTCTCTCATAGAGGTAAAGTGTGCAGGGATTAAAATTTGATAATCTGTGTAAAGCATCAAACACAATGCCTAGCAAGTACGTGCTTAATAAAGGTTGCTACTATAATTATCACATATCTTTTAATGTTTACAAAAAAGGTTTATTAATTCTCATTTGCTGCTGAGGAAGTTAAGGCCTGAGGGCCTTATATGTGTTGCCTAATGCCACATAGCTAATAGATAATGGACCAAGATTGGAATCCGTAAAATTAATCTATTCGTTATTTTAAACTGCTGAGTCCTACTGTGTGCCATGTCCTGGTTTGGATCCCAGTGATAGGATGATGAAAATAAAAGAGCATCCCATGCAAGTGGGCCACATGAACAAGGGTTTGGCAAGAACAATTGTGCAGAGAATTCCAAGTAATCTGGTGTGCTGTTGGTGTGCAAAAGAAAATACAATTGGAGAGAGTGGTATGGGTCCTGGACTTCCCCAATACATGCAGAAGTGGAGGCCACTCCCAAGCCTCCACTCCTCAACTTTGACCTGCTGCCAACCCTCTTGTCTTTCTACTCCTGCTTGGTCAAGCATCATGAGGAACACTTTTCTTATGAATGAACACCCCTGGCTGCACATCTGTCCCTCAGGGGCACACACTCCAGGTAGCATGGTCCAGACTTGAGAGGAAGGATTAAAAAAAGAGGTTCGTGTTGGCCTTGGAAATGGACTCTGGGCCTACGGTGTGCTGGCATGTTTAACAACTAGCTTTCTGATTATAATTCCTACGTGGTTGTCATATGGCACAGTAGTTGATATGTTTATTTATGTTGAAGAGCAAGTGAAAAGAGCATGGCTCCCTTTTCTCAAGCACAAAGGCACCCTATGTACTACTGTGCTACCATGTGCTGCAGCTGGATTTTTTTGTTGCCAATGCTCAGTGCCAAACATAGAACCTGGCATGGAAGAGGCTCTCATTTGCTGAATGAATGAATAGGTGTAATGCCATGAGATTCATGTTTCAAGTAGATCTTTCTTGGCAAGCCGTGTAGAAGGTGGCTTGAGCAAGTGAAACAAACAAATAGAACTTCACTTGTTAATTAATGAGGAGTGCAACTATTACACTAAATTGTATAGTAGTTTTTAAATAGTGGCAGAATGTTTTCCCATTTTTTGTATTAATATATACATGTAAAAGCTACTGACATGACACATTTTAAAGTTTAATTGGTTTTATTAATATTTTCTCCATCACTTTCTTCTGCCTAGACAATGAAGAAAAAATAAATCAAGCCGTGACTTACAGTATTTGCTGATTTATATGGTGTAGATACTCTCACTAAAGCCAATTTCCAGTTGCTAACATGATGTCATTGAATGCAGAGTTGGGAAGAGATGCACAGTCGCACACCATTGTCTAGTATTGCCACCATACAGATGCAACAGGCATAAATAACAAGTACATAAACAATAGTAAAATAGTTAGAAACTGATGAGTTTTAAATACTAATTACCTTTGTTTTCAATATAACTGATTTAAGTTCATACACTTTATTTTTAATAATGGTCATGTCTAACATCCAGCTTTCAAAATTTTTGAAAATATAACAATGGACTTTTGTGAACCAGTAGGAGTGCCTCCAGGACACCATTGTCTGAGCTGTTTGGTCATGGGATTTGTGTTCTTGGGTATACAGAGCATTGTTTAATGGGGTGGAGGAATGTGTGGGCTCCTGGTGGGCATACCCCTTGGATACTTTATCCCTTGGGGAAACAGGCAGCTGAAGAGGTAAAGAGAGATTCTTCAAAGCCCAGGGCCAGGTAGGGGCCCTGTTTCCTCACAGTAAAGGACAGTTCTGAGGTCACATCACAGAGTGCCTTTTAGTTTGCCTTCTGTGCTTCTCAAGCAGTGACAGGTGTTCCTTGGTTGGGTGAATCTGAAAGTATAATACATTTTGATACATCAGTTTTACTCAGGAATTTGAGAGGAAAATCCATTATTTTTCTATTAAAATAAAGAATGAATGTATCATGGAATGATATGCAAAATTTGCATTTGCTTTTCAAAGGTAATAACACAGAACATAAATTTCATGCTCAAGGTACTGTATTTCTGGATACCTCTGGAAGATTCTATTATTCTCCACTGCTATTTTGGGGCCTTCTGTGGACGTTGAGACCTGTTGTGAAAACTGGCTCCAGCAAACTACTGTTTGGGCTATTGGAGCACAGGATTCTGAGTTCTTGGGTATCCTCGACAAAGAGTTGATGTTGAATCATGAAGGAATTTAAGTTCTGAAAGATCCATGAGAGCAGAGAGGGTACAGACCTTTACTCAGGTCCATCATTAATGGGCATGCAAGCCGTCCCTCACAAAAACATTTAGCCAAGGTGGTGGAAATGCATGCTAAAATCCAGTGGGCACACTCTTACCAACTTTTCCAAGATAGAGCTGTTGGGTTTGTCTGCCCATGTGGTGTGCTTTTGTGTTAACTGTTCCCCTGAGGAGCATCGTTATGTTAAGTCATCCTCCACAAGGGGGTGCCATTTCACAATTTGTCTGCCTGGGAATGGCTCCCTTTTCTCAAGCACAAAGGCACCCTATTACTACTGTGCTAGCATGTGCTGCAGCTGGATTTTTTGTTACCAATGCCTGGTGCCAAACTTAGAGCCTGGCATGGAAGAGGCTCTCTTTTGCTGAATGAATGAATAGGTGTAATGCCATGGTAAGATTCATATTTCAAGTAGATCTTTCTTGGCAAGCTGTGTAGAAGGTAGCTTGAGCCTGCTGGGAGCTGCTCTAACAAAATACCACAAACTGAGCGTCTTAAACAACAGAAAATCATTGTCTCAGTTTTGGTGGCTAGAAATCCTAGGTTAAGTTAAGGTGTCAGCAAGGCAATGCGTCTTGTGAAGACTCTAAGGAAGGATCTGTTTCAGGCTTCTCTCAGCTTCTAGTAGTTCCTTGGCATAAGGCAGGATAACTTCAGTTTCACATGGTGTTCTCTGTGTGTGTGTGTCTGTATCCAAATTGTCTGCTTTTTAAGGATACCAGTGATATTGGATTAGGGGCCCAGCCTAGTCCAATATGACCTCATTTTAATTAATTATATCTGCAATGACCTTATTTCTAAATGTGGCATATTTCTAAATAAATTCACATTCTGGGGACTAGGACTTCAATGTTTAAGTTTTTGAGGGACTCACACCCATAAGAGATGGATTCAGAGGAGACCAAATGAGAAGCAAGAAGACAAGTCTAAGTGAAAGATGCTGTGGTTCTGGAACTGAATAATCAGATTTTGGGTAGAGACAAGGATCTTTGCATTCTAAAATCAGCAATATATTTATTCATAGATGAGTATTAATTAGGAGGCTGTTTTCATTACGAATTGTACATTATCCATTACTGTGTAACAAATTACCTCGAAATTTAGTGGCTTAGAAAGCAGCATTTATAATCTCACAGTTTCTGTGGGTTAGCAATCTGAATGCAGTTTAGCTAGGTTATCTGGCTTAGGGTTTCTGATGAGGCTCTGATCAAGGTATTGGCAGGGGCCACAGTAATCTCAGGTCACCACTGGGGGTGGGGGCACTTCCAAGTTACTAATGTGGTTGTTGACAGGATTCAGTGCCTCGTGGGTTGTTGGGCTGAGGGCTTCAGTTTCTTGCTAGCATTGGCTGGAGGCTGCCCTGAGTCCTTTGTCATGTGAGCCTCTCCATAGGGCAAATTACCCTCACAACTCAAACTCACAACACAACAGCTGGCTTCACGAGAGTGAGCAGGCTAGAATAACAAGATAGAGCGTAAGGGAGGAATCACAGTCTTGTCTAACCCAGTCTTAGAATTGGCCTTCCATTACTTTTGTCATATTTTATTCAATAGAAGCATATTACCAGACTCACGTGACACTCAAAAGGAGAGAATTACAGAAGGGTGTGAATACCAGTAGGCAGGGGAAATCATTGGGGGCCCTCTTAGAAAGGCCACACATAGGCTTGATTGTTTATGAGAGTAAGCATTTGCACTTGAAGTAGCTGCTCAACTTTTAAAAAATATTTTAATTGACAGTTAAAAATTGTATATACAGTATTTATAGTATACAACATGATGTGTGTGTGTGTATATATATATACACACACATTGTGGAATGGCTAAATTACGCTACTTAACATACGCATTACCTCATATATTTTTTTGTGATAAGAACACTTACAATTTACTTTCTTAGCAGTTTTTAAATATATTTCTGTCAGTCATCTTGGATTTTATTTCTTTAATCCCATTAAAGCAATAGTAAGCCTCTGTGTGCTGGCTTAATTCTTGGTGTGTGCATGCTACACCACATCTCTTCTGCATCACCCTGGACCACTGGTGAGGCAGTTAATCGCTTTGATCCCTGACAGTGGCCTTGATCTTATACATCTGGGAGTCTTGCTGTTCGAGCAACTCTCTATTTGATTCAGGCCATCTTTCCTTTTTTCTGGTGTGAAATATTTTAAAAAGATTATTCAAGAAGCTGTTATAAATCTTAACTGATGTAAGTATACTGAAGGTGTTAAATCTCTGTTTGCCTTACTCTTCTTATTAGAGAAGCTAGGACTTCTTTCCCAGATGGAGTAATTTCACAATAGAGACAAAAACTTGGAATGCTTCACATCAAATCTGTGATAGTTAATATAATATTTTCTTAAATTAAAAAATGCATTTAAGTGTGA
This sequence comes from Papio anubis, assembly GCF_008728515.1. Taxonomy (NCBI): domain Eukaryota; kingdom Metazoa; phylum Chordata; class Mammalia; order Primates; family Cercopithecidae; genus Papio; species Papio anubis. The sequence continues at coordinate 66,720,939 of NC_044984.1, forward strand.
TCCAAACTATATGCATTCTTTTGAGACCTATATACTCAGAGAAATATGTTGGTACTTTGATGGATATAGATGGCCATAAAAATAACCATATGCATTTTCTGGAAATTTTCTTTACTTGAAATCATTTATTTTTACATTTTCTCTGAGTTGGAAATCTTTTGTTTAGTAGAGGTCCTTTTTTGCTAATAGATTTTTTTCCAGTAAGATATGGTATATGGGAAGTTTGATTTTTTGTTTCCTTATTTCATGGTTAATGGATTTTGCTTTTTCAAGCTGAATTGTATGTCTTTCCCCTCTGACATGTTTCTAGCTTGAGGGAACGTAGTCTCCCTCTGGTCCATTAATATTAGCAATTGTAAGTGATGTAATCCTGTTTCATTTCTACTGTGGATTTTATACCATAGTTGTAACTTCTCATACATAAAGTTGAATTTAGCTAAGCATGCATTTCTGCCATTTTTTCCTATGAATATCTTTGCATTCCTAGAAATATTAACCATATATATCAGAAATTCATTTCCTCATACAAATATTCTGAATCATCATAGAAATACATGGTTTCATTTCTAAACTGCCTGACTTTATTTTATTGCCTTTATTAGACAAATAGATGCTCTCTATGCTTCTGAAAATTTTAAGCATTATATGGCAATCTTGAAAGGAATATCACCAGCAATGCTGTTATCAGAGGGACTTTATTTGATACCTTTGAGACTTTATTGATGCCTTGAATATGAACATGGTTTGATTTTTCTTCCTTCTGTTTTACCTCTAGTAAAAGGATTCCTTTAAAAGGTAGCTGGCATGCTTTTAGGTCCCCTTGCCTTTTTTGGGGGGAGGGAAAGGGGGCTTGTAAACAAATACACACCCTTACAGCATTCAGAACCGTAGACCCTACTGACTTTACACTGAGGCCTAACAATATCTGTTTTCTGTTGAGGATGATGATTTGTGACTGTAACTAATTGCATTTGCAACTCTTGTCAAAGAAGACCAAGCCATGTGGCCTTGGGATTGACTTTGGTGTAGTAAAAAGAGTATGGACTTTGAAGTGAGAAAACCTGATTAGGTCTTGCTCTGTTATTTTCTAAATATATAACTATAAATGAGACACTTCTCTGAGACTTAGCTGTCACATCTGTAAAATGGGAACAGCTATCATGCGTTTCTCGTGTATAGCTGTTAATTACAAACCAGAATATGCTTGTTCTTCCATAGATCTGAAAGGTCATGATACTGGATTCAAGTCTGTGATATCATTCCTTTTCTTCAATTGGTGGTATATACCATTTTTTGTGCCATTTCCCATATTCCATGCACTTTTTTTCTTTAAAACTACAATTTACTCTTTCCTCTAACCGTCTTTCCTCAACAAACACATATGCTAGCATCACTTTACCCCTTCCTCTCTCTCCATATATTCTTGCTGAACTTACTGAGTTTTTAAAATTTATTACTAATTGCTTCATGATGTGTTCAATCTTGTAACTTTCAACATGCCAGGAGACAGAGACGATTGGCACAAACTTTCCTTCTTAAACATCCCTCCCCATTTGGTGGATGGTCATGCCTGGAGGAAAGTAGGAAACATAACAAGGATGAAAGCAGTAATGGCAATGATAGCTCCCACACATCTCTCTGTTGCAAGCCGTCTATGTTTTATATTTCTCAATATATTAGTTACATAATGTAATATAGAACATAATATATTATAATCTTCTTTTTGTAAGAAACTGAGACTCAGGTAGGTTAAACAGCTTGTCCAAGGACATGTAGCTATTAAGTGGCAGAGTAACAGATTGACACAAAAGCCAGTGTTTTAAACCAGTGACTGCCTGTGCTGATGCATAGGCCCCCAATTCCAGAAGGTGGTTGGGATGGCTTGTTCTACTTGTGTAGGTTTTGATCTTCTAGGTACTGAACTCCCTTGCTGAATTGCTTATGGAAAATGAGGCTTGATAGAAAAAATAGGGGTACAGATATATTCTAAAGATTAAAACTGGGCATGTTTTCATAATATGTGAATGGATATTAACAAATAATTTGATACTCCAGTTGAGAGGACATGGCAAAAACTCACAACATCCCTAGTGGTTTTGGCTTAGCAAGGGAGAAAAACATTCATTTAAAAATCCCACAGGTGAAATTACTCTGAAAGACAGGCTCATGGTCAATGTTACTATGAGTGTCTATAATAAAAGAATCCTAAACCTAGCCATGTAGAACTAGCCAAATGCATAAAATTGACTGTGAACTTGAAGGAAAAATTGTAGCAAAAATCTTTAAACATGTTTGTGTTTCTGTCATACACACCTTGTTCAACACATGGGAGAGCTGGAGAAAAGGGTTAGAAAAAATTCTAAGCTTCTTCGGGTTTTACAGACAAAATAGTTTAGAAACTGCAAGAAATTCTTAGATGAGAATGAAGCTCTGGGAAGTAAGCACCCTGCTTGTGACAATCAGGTGTGCTGAAGAAACAAACGAGGTTAACAGCAATGAAAGTAATGGATGTCCCACAGGGTTAACGGGATCATATATTGGTCTGCAAAATTAGTTCCACCATGTTACAAAAGTTTAGATTACAGAATATCCAGAACTAAAAGTGTTCCTTATCACAAATGGTGCAGAAACTATTTCTTTAATGGATCCATGGAAAATTCTGACTGGGTATCCAAGCAGTCGCAAGAGAGCAGCTCCCTTTTAACATACAGAGATGTACTCAACTGGCAGCCATAATAGAGAAAGCAGTACAATGCCTGGAAAGATTCATGGAGAAATTATGAAAGAGGCATTTGTTGCCTCTCTCCTTTCCTATCCTGTCCTATTGATTTTGCCTCTTCAGTATCTCTAGAGTCCCTGAGCCTCTCCTTATCTCCATCACTATCACCTGGTCCGAGCTACTACTGTCTCTCCATTGGACTATGGCAACATCTTTATAATTGGTTTCCATTCTTGCTGCCTTTCCAATTCATGCTCTAAATTAGAAGCTCCTTTCCTAAAGCCCATCAATATCTTTCCATTGCACTTAAAGAACAAACACTTAAGATAGCCATATAGCTGGGCACATTCTGGATACGTCTTTTCTCCCAGGTTTATCTTGCATCTTCTTTATTCTTTTCATCCTAGCTATCGCTGTGGACTCAATACACTCTTTTGTACCCTAGAGTTTTGCACATATGCTTCCCCCTACTCATTTGCCTACCAGCTTAACTCATTCTTCTGCAGATGTTGGCTCAGGGAAGTTTTCTCTGATCCTCCTGACTAGGTCAGATTATTTCAGTATAGACTCTTGTAACGTTGACCATGAGCCTATCTTTCAGAGTAATTTCACCTTTGTGCGATTTTTAAATGAACATTTGTCTCCTCTGCTTAGTCATAACAGGGTTGTTGTCAATTTTTCCTCATTTTTATAAACTCCAGAATCCAGTAGATATTCATTAAGCTTAAATTGAATGATTGACTGAGTGAATCAGCATATCAGCTTTGGAATTTGTTGGGAGGAAAAAAAAAAAGATTTGGCCAACATTTCTTAATTGTGTCTCTTTTACCTAATTATTATGGATGTTTTACCTACTTACTGTTTTACCTATTATGGATGTTTTACCTACTTAATATTATGGATGCAGATAGAAACAATTTGTTGATCACCAGATGCCTTTTCTGTCAATGTGTGAATTCTTGTATAGATCACCTGGCCCTGTCATTTAAAAAAATCAAATAGCGTCATTTATTAGAAACCCATTGGAGTGGTATATGGAAGTGGTGGTGGCTAGTCATCACTGGTATTTCTAGTTTAGCTGTGATTCCCACTTCGCCATTTTTGTATAAAACATAATTTTTCAAGATGAAGACAGTTATTTTTTTGTTGAGTAATACTTTTGAATATCTATTTAATACATAATCTAGTAATTATAAGCTTCCTATATAGATCTGGGCTACGCAGTTTGTGTGCCACTGTTATCAATTTCTGTGTTGTTTTAAGTTACTAGAAAAATGTTCATAAAGTTTAGGGCTCATTACATAGATTTACTTTGAACCCTGATTCTTATCAAATGTTTATCAGTGCTCTGCTATGACTTTTTTGAGGGTTTTCTGTGTGATTTTATAAATGATTGCTAAGAATTCTATTAACTATGGCCTCTTAACAGTGATAAATAGTTCCTCTGGGAATCTCGCAGAAAATTATGCTGTTTGGGCAGCCTATTTTAAAGATTGAATTATAATGACTTTGAAATTGAGACAAAGTACTTGTCTCTGAGAAAATTTGACAGAAGTAGTACTTGTTTCTGTACCTTTTTTTTTTTTTTTTTTTAAATAACCCAATAAAACCACAAATACAATTGTTTAATTTTTCCAGTTTGGAACTAGGATTTGCTTTTCCCCCACACGTGTAGATTTGTGTTGTGGACATAGAAAAATGGAATATAAATTAAATTTTATTTAAAATGTATTGGTCAGATTAAAAATACATTGACATTCAAAATTATGTCCACAAAAATGACCTAGCAAGGCAGTGAGCAGAAAGAGCAAACAGTTGGGAGTTTTGTAAAACAAAACTGAAGTGTTCAATCTGTGATCACTCATTCACTTATTCAGATAGAAGTATTTGTAGTGGGTTGATACCCAGAATATACAAGAGGCTCATGTAAACCAGAAAGGAATATACAGGAAATATGGAAGAAAAGTGGTTGAAGGACATTAATGGGCTATTTATAGAAGAGGCTACTTGAATGAAAAATAAAAGTAAAAAATGTAAAAGATAATGACAGCTAACATTTTCTTGTCACAGATTTTATTCCCAGTGGCTAATTTTTTAACCATTTAATCACAAGAGAAGTACTAGTCATTCCTACTTTACAAAGGAGGTAAAAGATTCATGCACCTGGGATCCAAACAAAACTGCTCTGAGTCATGGAGAAGTTAATATACTCATGACTACTTGGATATAAATGGAAATCTGTTTTAGAACCTCTTACACATATATGAATACTCATCTCACCAATTATCAGAAAAAATATATATTAAAATAATAATAAAATATACCTTACCATAATCAAATTTGCAAAAGTGGGAAATTTTGATACTTGACAAATGCCAGGGAGAATGTGAAGACAAGGGGAGACATCTTCTACTATTGATAAGTGTGTAAAGTGGTGTGGCCATTTCAGAGAGCTTCCTATAGATCTTATGGAAATTGAGTATGCTAATCCTGATGTCATGGCAGTTCAACTCTTGGATATGTGGCAGAGAGAAACTCTCAAGGTGATGCACATGGAGACGTGTACTTGGATGCTTGTTATATCAATGTTGGGGTGTGGTAAGTTGAAGTACCATAGGTATCCTTTTTTAGAGAAATGAATACCTTGTTATATTCATAGAATGGTATACTATGGAATACTCAAAAGAAATTCACTAGATTTTACATGTAGAAATGTGATAGATCTCAAAATTAGTCAAATGAACAAATAATAAAAGTAAAGAAGAAAATGACATTATAACATAATACCATTTATTTTAAAAATGTAAAATACACACAAAATACTATATGTCTTTCTGGATATTCTTATATGTAAAAACAGATATGTTTGATGAATAGAATGTACAAAAGGGTAGTTACTAAAAAGGAAAGAAGAATGGTCTTGGGAATAGGGAATAAAAGGGAAAACAGTAGTAAAAATAAAAATCTGAAACAGAAGAGGAAACTTTCACAGATCACTGGTAAAAATGTAGCATAACATAATCTTAACGTGGGCAGAAATTTAGTTTTATTTATTGCTGTGTCCTGAGTGCCTAAATCAGTGCCTAGGGCATAGCAGGTGTTCAAATAAGTAAAATGAGAATGAAAAATGAATATATAAATTAAGGATGATCAATTCAGATCCACGCATCTGGGATCCAAACAAAACTAGTGCCTGATGCCCTTTTCCCAAATTCTTATTTTATATTTATAAGAATTTTTTAAAGTAAATTTTAAATACTTAAAAAATATGTATATAAAATATATACTTATTTTCTTATTTTATAATTCTATACACATAAATATATATAATATATAATATGCATATACATAGTTATCACTCTGTGTGTGTGTGTGTGTGTGTGTGTGTAGGCAATAGGCCAGTTGTCTAGCTAGAAGTGAAAAAGTGAATCAAATACATTCTTTGCCCAGAGGAGCTGTAATCTGTTTGGGGAGATTGAGTGAAAAACTGTTAATCATGTCAAATGTGATAAGTACTATGAGATAGGAATTTGCAGAATAAAATGGAAGCACAGAGGAGGAATTACTAAATGGTAATTCATTCATTCAGTCATTTGGCCAATATTGATTGAGTTCCTGCTTTTTGTCAATTCCTCTTCTAAGTGTGGTGAATACAATGTGGGACCTCTTAGTCTCCTGGGGAGAATAATCTTATTCAAATAATCACACAACAAAAGGGAAGGTGCAAAATTGCTATTGTGCCAAGTATTCATTATGAAAAATTATGAAAAAAGAATGAAATAAAAGCCCTGACCTACATTTGGGTTCCAAGGGTGGTTTCCCTGAAATAAGGGTGAGAAATTTGAAGGATCATTAAAGTTAATTCAGAAGTGGTTCGGGTTTGTGGAGAGTTGTAGTTAGAGAAGATGTTCAAGGTTAAACAAGGAATACATGCATAGCTGGTTAGACTGACCATGCAAACTTTGAAGGCCTCAGAGCAAATAAATTAAGATGGACACCACATGATAAAATTGCCTTCTAGAAAGAACCTTTGAAACCCGAGAGGACAACCTAGGCGGTACCATTCTGGACATAAGAACTGGCAAGAGTTTCATGACAAAGACACCAAAAACAATCACAACAAAAGCAAAAATTGACAAATGGGAAGTAATTAAACTTAAGAGCTTCTGCACAGCAAAAGAAACTATCAACATAGTAAACAGACAGCCTACAGAATGGGAGAAAATGTTTGCAAACTATGCATCTGACAAAAGTTTAATATCCAATATCTGTATGGAACTTAAACAAATTTACAAGAGAAAACAACCCCATTAAAAAGAGGGCAAAGAACATGAACACACACTTTTCAAAAGAAGACATACCTGTGGCCCACAAGCATATGTAAATAAGCTCAGTATCATTGGTCATTAGAGAAATGCAAATCAAAACCATAATGAGAAAGCATCTCACACCAGCCAGAATGGCTATCATTAAAAAGTCAGAAAATAACAGATGCTGGTGAAGTTGCAGAGAAAAGGGAATACTTATACAGTGTTGATGGGATGATCATTGTCGAAAGCAGTGTGGCAATTCCTCAAAGAGCTACAAACAGAACTACCATTCTATCCAGCAATCCCATTACTGGCTATATACCCAAAGTAATGTAAATCGTTCTACCATAAAGACACATACAAGAGAATGTTCATTGCAGCACTATTCACAATAGAAAAAGACATAGGATCAATCTAAATGCCCATCAATAGTATATGGGATAAAGAGAATGTAGTACATACACACTATGGTATATTACACAGCCATAAAAAAAGAATGAGATCATGTCCTTTGCAGGAACATGGATGGAGCTGGAGGCCATCATCTTTAGCAAACTAATGCAGGAACAGAAAACCAAATAACACATCTTCTCGCTTATAAGTGGGAGCTAAATGATAAGAACACATGGACACAGAGAGGGGAACAACAGACTCTGGGGTCTACTTGAGGGTGGAGGGTGGGAGAAGGAAGAGGAGGAGAAAAGATAACTAATGAGTACTAGACTTAGTACCTGGGTGACAAAATAATCTGTACAACCAACCCCTGTGACATGAGTTTACCTATATAACAAACCTGCACATGTAGCCCTGAACCTAAAATAAAAGTTAAAAAAAAAAAAAAAAAAAAAAAGAGAATCTTCTGGCTACATTATGGAAAGTGGATGTAGAGGGGAAGGAATGGATGTGAGAAGTTATGAGGTTTACAGCAGTCTATATGAAAGATGAAGTCACTTGACTAGGACTGTAGTGGATGTGGAGAAAAATGATAGATTAAAAATTTGTTAAAGAGGTAAAATTAAAAGGACTTCATGATGGATTGGATTGGTGAGGTAGAGGGAGAGATCAAGAATGAACTGAGCAGGATAAGTAAAAACAAATCCACATCTGGAAACATCATGGTGAAACTATGAAACACCAATCACAAAGAGAAAACCTACCCGTCAGACAGAGATCATTTTGTTAGGTTGATAATAACATTGTGGTTACATAAGAAAATATCTATATTTTTGGAAATGCATATGGTATGGATAAAATGACATAATGCCTGTGATTTCCTTTAGACAATTCAGCAAAATAGATGAAGCAAATTCTTGATAGTTGTTGAATCTGTATTCAGTTCTCTCTTCTTTTATGTATACTTAAAACTTTCCGTGTTTAAATAAAGCAACCAGAGATAACCCAAAGCAATTTACAGATTCAGTTCTATTCCAATCAAACTACCAACAACGTTCTTCACAGAATTAGAAAATATTATTTTAAAATTCATTTGGAACCAAAGAAAGACACTGAATAGTCAAGGCAATCCTAAGCAATACCTATTACTTACAAAATTCATCAATTACTAGTTCACAAAAAAATAAGAAATGCCAAGATCTTTTTACTGGTTCGTTTCATGTATTTGTTACTTCATATCTTTTGACCTACGTCTCTTCATTTTCCCCCTACTTCAACCCTGGCAGCCACTATTTTATTCTCTATCTCTATATATTTAACTTTTTTTTTTTTTTTAAATTCCACATATAAGTGATATTATGCAATATTTTTCTTTCTATATCTGGTGTATTTCACTTAGCATAATGTTTTCTAGATCCATCCATGTTGTGGCAAATGGCAGGATCTCCTCCTTTTTAAAGACTGAATAATATTTCAATGTATACATGCTATAGTTTCTTTATGCATTCATCCATTGATGGACACCCAGGTTGTTTCCATATCTTGGCTATTGTTAATAGTGCTGCAATGATCATTAGAGTGTAAATATTACTTGATATTCTTTTAAACAAGTAGATTATAGTAGCTTTTGTCAAAGGGGAAAAATGGGTAACCATGTGAAATGACGGCTGTTACTTTATTCTGCTATAGTAACTATTTTGCTATAGTATCTTACAACATCATGTATACCTTAAATATACACAATAAAATGTATTTTAAAAAAAGAAATACCAAGAATCAGTATCAAAGAGACCATGCTTTTGGCAGTAAAGTTAGATCTCAATAATAAAAAGATAACTGAAAAATTATGACATTAGAAAGTTAAAAAAAAACTTCTAAATAATGTATGATTCAAATGGAAAGTTATGAAATATTTAAAAATTAATGAAAAATAAGAACACTGCTGATTAAATTTTGTGGAATGCAACTAAAGCAGTACTTAGGAGGGATTTATAGCCTATGAGGAGATAGTGTAAAAGGTCTTCTTTACAACATGAATGATTTAAAATTATCAGATGACCACTTTATTGAAGAGTTTAGAGAAATAGCAGAATACCGTTGACTCTTGAACATGGGTTTTACCTACAGAAGTCCGCTTATGCATGAATTTTCTTCCACTTCTCCCACCCCTGGGACAGCAAGAGCAACCCCTCCTCATTCTTCTCCTCAGTTTACTTAGCAAGAAGACAATGAGTATGAAAGACTTTTATGATGATCCACTTCCATTAAATAAATAGTAAATATATTTTCTATTCCTCATGATTTTATTAATAACATTTTCTTTTGTCAACCTTGCTATATTGTAAGAATATAATATAGAATACACATGACATATAACATTTGTGTTAATCAACTGTGTTACCAATGGGGTGGTTGACAGTAGGCTATTAATAGTTAAGTTTTGGGGTAGTTAAAAGTTATACATGGGTTTTCTATTGTGTGGGGTCAGCACTTCTAACCTCCACATTGTTCAAGGATCAACTATGCAGGGAAATAAAGGAGAAAATAATAAAGATAAGATTAGACATTGATGAAATAAAAGCTAAAAGAATACTAAAAAGGCTCAGCCAAGCCAAAAAGAGTTATTTGAAAAGACTGTGAGACCTACTTCTGGCAATCTTAATGGAAAAAGAGAAAAGGTAGAAATATTATCAGAATTGAATATAATTGCAGATAAGGGAGAGATTTTAGAAATAGAGAGTATTATGAAGAATTTCATGCTCATGCTTATAAAACTTAGATGAAATGCATAATTTTTAAGAAAACGATAAGCTATCAAGAACCTTAAAGATACTGAATCTGCTGTCAAAACTCTAACCACTTCCCCCTCTACAAAAAGAACCACCAGGTTCACACAGTTTTATAGGTATGTTTAGGTATGTTTCACTAACTCTTCAGGAAAAGTTAAATTTTATCTTAAACAAAACAGGAGAGTTTCCTAACATGACTAATACACACCCACATCCCCAGGAAAGCAAATAATTAACACTAGACAATTTATTACTATAATTCATTACCTTAACAGATCACAAGAAAAAAAGAAGCAACATATTATCTGAAGAGAGGTGAAGAAAGCCTTCGAAAAATCCAACAGTATTCATGATACAATTTTTGGCAAACAATGAATTGAAGGGAACTTCCTTATCTTGCAAGCGAGAATTATAGTTGGTAGTGAAACAGTAGAAACATTCCAAATAAAGTCGGAAATAAGATAACGGTACCATCTTTCATGGCTCCTATTTGGCATTGTTCTAGATATCCTGACTGAGACAAGCCAATACAAAACAACACAGAAAAACTATTTGAATTAATTGAGAAAGTTGACTTGTTTCAAAGTCACTTTAGAAAAATCAATAGGTAGCTAATATCAGAAATAATAGATTAGAAATATGATTTTTCAAATCCCATTTACAGTAACAACAAACCATAAGGTATCTAAAAGCAAATCTAATAGAAGTTGTGCAAGGCTTATGTGGAGGAAATTGTAAAACTTAGAAATGGGGCAAAGACTGAAATAATCAAGTGATATTATTCCAAGGGCAAAATGCTAAGATCTAATATTTTGAAGGTGTCAAGTTGACATGCAAATCCAGTGCAATGCTAGCAACATTTACAATAAGACTTTGTGTATAAGTGTGGAAAATTATCCTAATATTCATACAAAATAATAAGGACATTTTGAAAAAGAATAAGGAGAGGGTATTGGTCTTTCGAGGCTTTGGGATTTATTGCCTAGTTTTAGTGATTACAGAATGTGGTATTGGCACAGTGAGAGACTGACTAGCCAATAAGAAACTATGAAGAGGCCAGTATAGATGAGAACTTGGTATATGCGAGAAGGGCATTATAAGTCAGTGGAAAGGCAAGACAATTCAGTAAATAGTACAGAGACAATTGATTATCCACACAGAAAAAATAAAATGAGATCCTCATTTCACAGCACTCACACAGTACATTCCACATGAATGGAAGCCCTGACTTTGAAAAACAAAAGTCTTAAATTTTTAGAAGAAAACAAAGAATCTTTTGACCTTGAGGGCAATGAATGATTTCATTAAAAAGACTCAGAAAGTACAAATCCTAAAGAGAACATTTGATATTTAACTACCTCCAAAGTAAAAAATTCTATTTGATCAAGGCCATAATGTGCAAGGCTGTCATAGACTGGGAGATTTTTGCAAATTGCACATTGGCAAATGATTACTCTCCAGGATATACAAGAATTTCTACAAATCATAAGAAAAAGATAAATGATCCAGTGGTAGAATAGACAGGTAAAATAGGCAGTTTGCAGAACAAGGCAGTTTGCAGAAGAGAAAAAATTGTCAATAAACATATAAAATGATGCTTAACCTCACTATTATCAGAAATAAGCAAATTACAACTAACAATGGAACACTATTTCGTACCCATTGTTTAACAAATATCTCAAAATAGAATTTTGGTGAGGATGTGAGGAAGCAGGGCTTGTACTTGTAAGATGTAAATTGGTACAACTCTTTTGAAGAGAAATGGATAATACCAAGTAAAACTGAGTAAAAAACAAATATAAAATGAATTGAAAATATATTGTACAGTTGACTGTGGAAGCCAATACTTCATGGCCATGGGTAATTCTAGAGCAGGAGGGATGGGAATCGGATGAAGTGAGTGTGTTGCAGTTATGATATTTTACATATTTTAAAAATTTGATTTAATTTTAAGTTCTGGGATACATGTGCAGGATGTGGAGGTTTGTTACATAGAGGTAAACGTGTGCCATGGTGGTTTGCCGTACCTATCAATCCATCTCCTCGGTATTAAACCCTGCATATATTAGTTATTTATCCTGATGCTCTCCCTCCCCCAGCCCTCGCCACAGGCCCCAGTGTGTGTTGTTCCCTCCCTGTGTCCATATGTTCCCATGGTTCAGCTCCCACTTATAAGTGAGAACATGTGGTGTCTGATTTTCTGTTCCTGCACTAGTTTGCTGAGGATAATTTGTGTATATTAGTGTCTGTTTCTCTTTTTACTTCTTTGTTAATTCTTCTGTGGAATTGCTCTTTAAAGCTTTTTTTTGTGCCCTTCACACCTTTTAGAAGAACATTAACTTTACCATGTTAAAAAAATCCCATGGAACTTATTCAGGTGTTTTGTTAAAACTATATGCTTTGGAGGTGAAAATCCAGATATTTTAACAAAGTTAATGTATCAAACTGAATGAAAGATGGATTTTGTGCTTAGACATGCATTATCTATAAAATGCCAATAGTAATATTTAATAGATTTGTTGGAAAGATGCAATAAAGTGTAAAAGATAAAAAATATCCAAAGCATATGCGGAAAAATATCAACATTAAATCTGTTTGAGGTATAAGAGTAATGTTATATTATTCTTTGTACTTTCTATTTGAGTAGGCATTTTATAATTTATTTAACAAAAGAGTTGAATGGATAGGTGTGAGAACTGATACAATGAAGATTTTACGGACATGGATAAGTGGCTGTTCCTGGAATTCATTCCTCTCAGAAACCTATATCCCTGTTACTCACATCCTCACTTTATATTTTTCCTCAAATAATACCTTCTGAGTGATGCTTTCCTTGGCACTGGACATTTCTTAATCCCCTGTGAACTTATTATTTAACATCCTATAAATTGTGTTGATCTGGCTATTACCTGTCTTTCCTATGAGAATGTAAGCTTTCCATAGTAGGGATTTCTACTTGTTTGGTTCACTCTATGTCCTCAGCACCTAGAAGAAGTCCTGGCACAAAATAGCTTCTCAATAAATGCTTGTAAAATGAATGAACAAACAAATGACTCCTGAAGTTCTTACCCTGGGGGACAGAGGGATGCCAGCATCATTCAAATATACAAGAGGGATAATCAGTGAAGGCAGAATGCTGTGCTTGAACAGGATGGTGTTGATTTAGAGAGGAAGATGGCATTCGTCAAAGTGAGGTCAGCAGGCAGCTGGGAATCAAGGAATCAAAGGACTGATGGGCCAAACTAAATTGATACTGAATTCAACTCTGCATTCAGCCCCTGTATTTACAAACAGATGTACCTGGCTGTCAGTCTTGCTGAAGAAGTTTGATCAGGCATAAAATAGATAGCTTAATAAGGAAATTCTGTAAGTTTATTCTCTTGTTAAAAACAAACCAACAACCAAAAAAGTGCAGTTCAGTTTACTACAAAAGAGGTACTCAGAGGGATTTCACAGAGGGATTAAATACTGCTGTTTTATCGCTGGGCTGTGACAGGATTAACCAACTTTTTCTGATTCCCAAATGTTGGATCCAACTTATCTGTTATTGCTTATTGTGCAGGAGAAAGATTAGTTGTTACAGTTAAAAATAATAACAGCCATGTTGAATGTATCTTCGTTGAAGACTCTGATGTTGAAACAGATTTAAGGAAACATGATACATATTTTTCCTGTGTGTTAGGCTTTTGCTAAATATTTCTTTCAAGCTTTGAGATTTGCTGGTTGTGGGGCTAAATGAACAAAAGCTTCTTCAGGTGATTCTAGTCCAGTGGTTCTTCAACTTTAGAATACATGTGATTCAACTGTAAGTGTGTTAAATGCAGGGCCTTGCCTGGGAGAGATGATTCAGAACTTCTGGTGTGGTTAGGCCCAGGAATCTGAATTTCAAACAATAACCTTTGGTGATTCTGATGCAAACATTGTGGGACAACACTTGGAGAAAAATAACTGTAGATGAGTTTAACTTTTTAAAATTATTTCATTTTCTTCTGTGTACCACTTACATGCATCAATGTATTGCAAGCTTGGTAATAATATAGGCGAGTAATACAGGTGTGCCAAAGTTAGCAGTTTGACAGCTGTGAAGAATTATACCTACAATAAAGAGAAAAGCACAAAAAGAACACACGCTCTGCTCCCACAGGAAGTTGAAAATCTAATCCGAAGCAGTGAGTTAACTGGCAAGAAGATAAGAAGGTGTAATATATTAGCTTCCTATTGCAACTGTAAAAAATTTTTGCAAATTCAGTGGCTTAACACAACACAAATTTATTGTCTTACTCTTCTGGAGATTAGAAATCCAAAAGGAGTTTTACAGCGCTAAACCAAGGACTGTGCAGGACTGGTCCCTGTGGAGGCTCTGCAGGGTGATCTGGTTCCCTGCCTTTCCAGCTTCTAATGCTGCATCCATTGCCTTCCCTGGCTTGTGGCTCCTTTCTCCATCTTTGCATCTTCATATTTCTTCACATTTCTCTCTGCTCCTGTCATCCTATTGCCTTCTCCTCTTTGGTGGTCCAACAAACTCTTTCTACCTCCCTCTTATAATGACGTTTGTGATCACACTTAGGATCTACTTGGATAATCCAGGATAATCTCCAGTAACCCAGTCATCTCTTAATTTAATCACACCTGCAAAGTTCTTTTTGCTGTAGAAGGTAACATTAAGATGTAGCTATCTTTGGGGGCCAATCACTCAGCCTACCACATACATGTTTAGAAAAATGTGACAATATCAACGTGAATATAGCAAAGTCCTTCCTGTTCCTAGAAGTCCCTGTAAGTAACTTCAACTTGTAAATTCAACAGCTTAGTAAATAAATGTGAAATGATTTACAAGAAGAGACTGTACAGTATGCCACACTGCTAATTTCCTTGCCTGAGGCAAAATGCAGTTGGAAGATGTAATCAATCTATTATAGCAGCATTTTACTGCTAGAGTGGACAAGGACCTTCAAAGTTTATTGCCATTTTATGGGACTCAGAAACATATTGTCAGTCCCCATTGAGTGCAAGGCATCATATTAGACACGGTAAGGAGTGAAAAGACAGACCCAATGGTTAGGAAACTTAACGTCCTGTAGAAAGATGAGTCAAACATACTTTAAGTATAAGGAGCCTATAAACCTACAAAATAAGGGCGACAGGGCCCAAAAATCCCCATAGGATGTAGCAAACCTGTTTCAGAATTTTTAGTGATTTTTTAGTAAAATTCCATAAAGAGGGAAGGGGGAAAGTACAAGCAGGGACAGGCCATTAGGGCAACTTTATCAATGACAATACTCGGATTTGCCTTGTAATGGTATTTGCTATGGTGTGAAATTTAGCATAAGGCTGATTTTTGACCTCAGTAAAGAAGTCTAAGTCGTTGTTCTCAAAATATCTATTATATGTATCTGTGGTGCAGATTCTTGGTGAGATTCACTGAGAGGCTCTGAGATTTCTTTCTGCAATGTGTTTTTGTTAGGTTTTGAGGTAGTTGTGGTTTTCATATCATCATGTGCCTCCTTCTTAGCACTGAGATTTTACTCCCCATCCATCACCAATTGTAAATTCTCCTCCTTCTCAGAATGAGTTCTTTGACTCTGGTAATGGAGAGTGCCTATTACCGGCTGTTCTTGCCATAAAAACCACAGAACAAATTCTTCACCTGTAATATTACGCTTTTCTACTCACTGGTCTTCTTGTCTCAATGCGTCTTAAGTTCTGTTGCCTAAATAATTCTGTCTTTGTCGTTTTCAATCATGTCACTCTGCCTCAAACTCGGCAGTGGCTTTCAACTCCTCAGCGCCACATGTCCAGTCTTCATATGAGAGGTCAAGGCTCTCTGACCTCTGCCACCTTCCACTCCCGGGCCAGTGCCTTCCCCTTCCTCCTTCCAGTCTCTTCTTTATGTTTATTGGCTCTTGAATGTGAATCTGGGCGTTAGTTCCCTGTTTCTGTTAGATTTTCATGTGTATTTATTTCCCTTTTGCTTAGGAAAAAGAATGTTATCTTCTGAATTTTAAATAAGACTAATACCCCTGGGCTTTTAGTTTCTTGTTTACAACATCCTTTCCTCTTCGTGTCAACCTGCTCCTTTTTCCCTGGCTTGTTCTGTTTTCCTGATTTGTAGGAAGAACCCCCAAATCAAATTATATTCACATAGGTGAATTAATTCAGCTTTACTGGCTGCAATTCAGTGCATTGTTGTGTTGAATTATTAAAGAGGGGGACTAGTTTTTCAGTTATAGGCAAAAGGAAAAGTAAATGTATTGTTATAGTGGTATTTTAAAGCTATGAAATAATTACTATGTCTTCCAAAGTTTCTAATGTACTCTTGCAGCGTAAAATTTTCTCAGAGAATAACTCTGGCAAGTCAGAAGGTTTATTTAACTTAAAGTACCAAATTACAAATGTCAAATTAGAGAAAATGTTATTTAAGTCTTTAACAGGTGCACTACTGTTGTAAATGTTTTTTTCTTTTTCTTGGCTGTGTGGTATAACTATACACTGTTTCACATAATTATATAACAACTACCACAAGTCATTTTTAAACAACAGATAATTAATACAGTCTAGAAGAAAGGCTTTAGACAGAGAGATTTAGTTTCATTCCCTTGAAAGCGAATCGATGACTAGAAAATCTCTTCAAATTCTTAACCAACAAAATCAGAATTTATTGCTAACTCCAGGTAGTTTATGATGATAAACTTAAGGTACATTAAATTATTAGAAGAAAGTCTCTAAATTTATTTTGTAGATTTCATAATAATTCTGACAACTGAATGTGTCTTTTTTATGATTTTGCATCATATTGTGATTATATATGTATTTTTACCTTTCTTTCGAAAATTTTAGTACAATGAAAGGTAGAACTTTATATGTAATAATTTGAATAATTGCTCATCTTTACTTTCATGGGACTCTGACCTTGTTCCTCTGAGTCACTATCTCTTTAGGTAGAACTTTTCTGAAGAGCGCATGTAAATTAGATCCACTTTGTTATTCTAAATTATAGGACCATGTTATTGTGTCTCCCCCAGTGGACTACAAGCTTCTTGAAAGAAGGGAGCTTTTGTCTTTTGCTTACCTTTGAACACTCAGCATGTGAATAGTGACCTGACCCTTAATAGACCCTTATTAACTATTAACTGAATAAATAAATTAACTGAAAAATCCCGTTGATGAAATCCTTAAACAGTCTTTGATGTTCTTTTTCTAAATTGCACAACTATGAGATATAATTAATTCAAATCTATCTGAAGTTCTCTTCCATTTTGACACTTTTCCTAAAGAATATTCTACCCTAATAGTGTTGAGTATCTGGCACCAGCGCTGTGTTTCCTACCCTTGTGTGCACAGCCGGCATTTCACGGATTACAGCACTTTTTTCTGCCAAGTCCAGATATGGTCTCAGGATTCTTCCCAACATGTCCTCTAGGCAGCCACCCACATTGTCAGGATAGCTGAAACTTTATTGCCATCTTTGACTTGTGGGAAAGTGAGATGACCAATGGGATTGACGATATCTGCCTTTAGTATGTTTTTCCTTTCAATGATAAAAATACTTAAAATTCTGTAAAGAGGTGAAATAAACATATTTATAGCGAATTCATGAAATTACAGAGTAAAGGTTGCTAGATCCCATAGAAACACCAATAGGAGCTCCCAGTTTGTTCTAAGTGATCAAAAATTTGTAGTCCTCCACCTTAGCTCATTACTATGATGTAGTACCACCAGGGTGAGGTCATAAGTGTATTTTTCCACAGCCAGCTTCTGTTTTGTATTGGTTACTACTACAGTGATTTCTGTTCAATCAGTATCAAGTTCATGGCCAATCAGGAAAGCAAAGAAGAATACACAGGAGTAAAGGATGGGGAAAGGTAACTGAGCAGTTGGTTTGTGTTTTCAAAGGAAATAAAAAAATGTAAAGGAGTAAAACTGTGTCAGGAAAAAAAAAAAAAAAAACCCTTTTCATTATTTTCTCTTCAAAATAAATGCAGACTAGATGAGAAGAATTTTGACATGTTTGTATGACACACCAACCTCTCATACATAATATAATAAATAGATAATGATAAACTATAGCCCCTAGAAGGAACTTTGAGCTGAGACCCAGAGAAGTTAATGACTCTTACAACTGCACAGTAGTTATGGGAAGTTGACCCTCCAGTCCCTGCATTTCCTAGTGTAATGTCCTTTCCACTGGACTAAATGTTCATAGAGTTTGGTTCATATTGGTTATTGGAAAAAGCTCTGCAGAGGAAGAGATAAAACCTAGTAAGCTATTTACAGTTTCAGAGCTGGGCTCTTACCATGGAATGTCAGAAAATGCTGCAAATAAGCAGGTGTAATAAAATTATATTTTATTACTTTTGAGTAATAGCTATGTTTATGAAGATTTACTCTCCGTGTTATGATTAAGTGGGACCTACTTACTCTAAAAGAAGAAAACAACTGTGATTTTTTCACAGTATAAAGTGAATTATTCTGCAAAATTCACTTGATTAACCATACAGTAATTACTCAGTTTGCAAAATATTTTGTACTTTTCTCCCACTTGTTCAACTGGGTCTCATGTGTTCCAGCAGGTCACTGGAGTGAGATACTGGAGTACAGATAAGGTGAATGATTGTTTTTAAGTAAAAATGCGACTACAATTGGCTTTACTTGGTAACTAAAGGACATGTTCAACAGAGTGTTAGGACTGATTGAATAAATCCATCTATTTCTCTGCATCCCTACTGCCATCTCTCCATTCCAAACCACTGTTATCTTTCACCCGGACTTCTACAATAGTCTAACTCATGTCCTTTTATTTGTTTCTGTTTCCTCCTAATCCATCATCTTCACTGCAGCTAATATAGACTGCTAAAACCTGATTCCGATCATGTCATTTTATGGCTTAAAATCTTTAAGTGACTTGCTTGTGCTGACGATATTAAATTCATATTTTGCAATTCGGTTTACAGACACTTGTGTAATATGTTTTGTAGCTTCTCTTTGCTTCTCCAGTGTCACCTATCACTATATATCTCCTCACTTTTCTAATTAGTCTTTCTGCCTGCAGTTTTAACAGGCAGCTTTCTATACCTCAGTTCACCTAGTATAGGTTGCTGTGGTTTTTCTGAAATATGAAACTAATTTTATCATGTTCTGGCTTAATATCCTCCTATGAATTCCCACACTTTTTAAAAATTCATTATTATTATTATTTTTTGAGATGGAGTCTTGCTCTGTCACCAAGGCTGGAATGCAATGGCATGATCTTGGCTCACTGCCACCTCTGCCTCCAGGGTTCATGCAATTATTCTGTCTCAGCCTTTCAGGTAGCTGGGATTACAGGCATGCACCACCACACCCAGCTAATTTTCATCTTTTTAGTAGAGAAAGGGTTTCCCCGTGTTGGCCGGGCTGGTCTCAAAATCCTGACCTCAAGTGGTCTACCTGCCTCGGCCTCCCAAATTGCTGGGACTACAGACGTGAGCCACGCACCCAGCCAATTCCCACACATTTTAAAATAACACCCCAGTATTCAGTAATCCCTTTAAGGTCATTTACTATTTGGTCAGAACCGTTGCCATAGTACATATTGTTACCATCGTCTGGGATATCATCCTCCTCTTGGTAGCTTCCTATGTCCAGCTCATCTTTCAAGATTCAGCTGAAACTTCCCCTCCTCTGAGATGGGTCCTTATTACATACTTCATACTTCCTTAGGACCTATACATACCTATGAAACTCATTCATTTGCTCATTTATTCATCAAAGTTGTATGTACTAGGCATTTGAGAGGCAAACTGAACAAAATATTTCGACTCACAAAACCGGCTCTTTCATGTGGCTTGAGCTAGTGGATAAAAATCTTTGCCCTCATACAATGTACATTCTGAAAAAATGGTAGCAGGAAGTAAAATGAATAAATAAAACATATTTTGCTAAACGGTGATAAGTGTTTCAGAAAACAATAAAGCAAGAAAAGGAGATAGACGGTCCTGGGGTCAGAGGGAAGGATTTTCAGAAAGTGTGGGATTTGGACAAATATCTAAAGAAGATGGAGGAACTAACCATGGGGCTATCTAGGGGAAAACTCCAAATCCTTGATTGAGAATCTCTCTGGTATGTTTGAGGAGTGACAAGGAAGCTAGTGTTATGGGTGGATTGAAGTTAGTGTGCAGCAAAGTGCTAGAATATGAATCCGGAGAGCTAGAAGGGACTAGATTAGTATAGGACATTTGGGGCCCTTGTAAAACCCTGGACTTCTACTGTGAGGGGAGAAGCCACTGAAGGAGGAAAAGTGGAAGAGTGCATGATTTGATGCTCATTTTAACAAGAAAGTTTTGATTGCTGTATACATAACAGCTTGAAGGCAGCAAGGGATGAGGCATCAGTAGGAAAATAAAGCAGTCGTTCAGGCAAGAAATGGAGAGGCTTGGACCAGGGTGGTAGTAGTGGGGTTGTGAGAATTGGTTGGATTCTGGATGTATTTTTAAAGGTAGAGCTTAGGATATGCTGACTAATTGAACATGGAGTGTGAGAGTAAGAGGGAAAACAAGGATGATGAACATACAGGGGTTGGGAGTGGACAGCTGGATAGAAGGATAGAATTACCATTAACTGAGGTGGGAAAGATTTTAGAAGGAGAAGAGGTGTGTGTGTGTGTGTGTGTGTGTGTGTGTGTGTGTGATAACAGGAGTTTGGTTTTAGACCTGTTAAGTTTGAGATGCTTGTTAGATCTCTAAGTAGAAATGTCAATGTCAAGTGGACAGTTGAATTAATGCATTTGGAAGTCTGGAATAACTGGATACACTTTTGGCATCTACATGATATTTATTGCCATGAGACTAGATGTTATCACCAAGGAACTGAGTGTAGCGGAAAAGTGAAGAGATCTGTGTATTGAAACTTGGGAACCCTCCAACGTTTGTCAGTGATTGGGATGAGTAGAAGGAGGAATTGGGCAGGAGACTGAGGAGTGGCAGTGAGATAGATAGAAAAGTAAGAGAAGTGAATAAAATGCTTTAAGGACAGGAAGTGATCTATCAGCTGTGCAAATGCTGCTGACAGCTGAAGCATGTTGAAGACTGAGAACTGACTGTTGGATTTGGTATCTTGAGGCCATTAGTGATCTTTATGTGAACAGTTCTGGTAGAGTAGTGGGAACGAAAGCCTTGTTGTGAAATGCATTCAAGGAAGACTAGAAAAAGGGAGTATAAATAGGTGAAAGCCTTACTTGCACTGATAGTCTCAGGTTGTAAGTATTCTCAGATGTGTTTTGGTTTGGCTGTTAACTGACATGTTCACCTTGGCTATACAGGAAACTCTTTCAAGGAACATTATCTGGAAACCATAGCTGGAGGAACTGTGATCAAGAAAGCATAGATTGGTGATGTGGAAGATAAAGGGGGGTATTTGGGGAATTATGCCTTTGAAAAGGCAAGAGGAGATTAAATGTGAAGAGCTTAGCCTTGGATAGGAGCTTAGTCAGTTCATCCTTTGTAATGGGAGGGAAGAGAGGGCACATTGTTGTATTTCTCACATTGTATTTTTGTTGTTAATTTATTTGTTTGTTTTTCCACATATTATGAACCTCTTAAGAGCAGTAAGTATAAATGTCTTACTCATTGTACAGTAGGAATTTTACTGTTCTATTTCTATTCCCTAGTACAATGTCTGGTGCACAGCAGGTACACAATAAAGGTTTGAATGAGCAAATGAAGACACTGTGCTAAACATGCATATGTTTTATCTTCTTGCTTAAATTGGATCATTTCTGTCAAATCTTGACAACCAGATTAATTTAATTGTGTTTCTCTTGTCTGGGTGTACAGATAGCTTGACTAACTGGTAAGATTGATTGATAGGAATGGCTATGTTTCCGCCAAAAACAGGGAAGCATCCTGAGTAAAACCAGTGACATTTGCTGTATCATTTTAGAGTAGTTCCAGTTATGGTTTTAACATGAATCTACTAGATACTTTATGTAGAATCTTTTGAAAGCTATCCATTCTTCCCCAGTATCCATTTTACATTTATATTTTACCATTCATATGGCAGGTATCATTATCTGTGGTCACAATGTAACTTGATAAATGAGAAGGTCTTTGAGAATGGTGATTGCATCTTCATTGCTTTTTATCTCAATAATGCATGCCTTCGTCATTGCTAAATTACATATGCTTAGTCCAGGCCCTGATACAAGGTGGGTGCCAAATAAATATTTGTTGAATGAATGAATGCACAATTAATGAAAACTGTCTCTTGTGAATGTTGTTGGTGCATAGACAGACTAGATCCCTTTTCCTGTTTGGTATGCATATCTTCTAGCTCCCACTGCTTTGCTCCTAACAGCTCACACAGGACATCTTCTCCAAAGGACTATCTCTGGGCAGTGAGACCTGCATCATCAAGATGCTCAAGAACCAGAAGTGCCTGGGGTTTTATGTCTTCCCCTTGGTAACCAGTAGCCAGTGACAAGGTGCAAGAGTATGGATGTCTAGTTCTCTTGCCCCAAGGCAGTGTGAACTCACCAGTGTAATTCACACTCCAGAGCTCCTGTGGATCAGGCTGAGTCCAGGACTTCACCTGAAATTGCACCCTTACTTGGTTTATTATACTCCATCTTCTTGCTTCCCCCATTCTCCTGTAAGTTTCTCCTTAGAGCACTTCTTTATTAAATCACTTGTACATTCATCTTTTTTTAAAGGTCTGCTTCCTAGGAACTTTACTTCAGATATTGCATATTTATTCACAGTTATTGTCAGGGGTAGGGGATCCTAACCACTGCCTTCTTAAGAGTGTCAAGTTCTGCTGTTGCAGGTAGTCTTCCTGATAGTTTTTGGTTTTTTAATACTGCCAGCCCAAATTGTTGGTGACTGTAGACTAAATTTGATGTTTTATTTAGTTGTTGGTAGGAAAGTAGCTTCACAATTTCAGTAAATAATTGTTATAGAATTTAGTAAATAACTTAGTGCATTACAAGTCTTTCGAACATACAGTCAGAATGTGTTTTCCTTGACTTTATACTCTTTTTAATTACACACATTTCTGTTCTCTCTCCTTAGGCAGAGATAATAGTTAATCATATAATCAATTTTTATTATAAATCATAATAAATGATGTATAACATGTACAGCTTTTTTTGTTTTTTAATTGAATGTAAATATTTAATGAGTACAACTTTCTTTTTTTATTGAATGTAAGTATTCACTTCTGTATTCTGAGTAAACACTTTTTTTTAGGTATTTGAAAATACCGCAAATTCCCTTATCTGTAAAATGGGATTGGAAGTAATGTGTTTTAGAACTGAAAGCACTTTAGCAGCCAGCTGGTGGCCAACACTTTCATTTTATAAATGAGAACATTTGAGACCCAAAGAAATTAACTAATTTGTTCAATATCACCCACCTTGGTTAGTGGCAGAGTAGGACTAAAATCCATCTCCCAAGCCACTGTACTCTCAACTGCTCCACAAAATACATATTTCTTATTCATAGAATTGATATGAGGATTAGGGACCACATCTGTGAAAAATAGATTTAGCCTTTGGAAAGAAAGATGCTAGATAGCTTTATGAAAGCTTTATGAAAACTAATCTCATTTTAACCTTTTCTATACAATTGTTAGTTTTGTTCAGTTTTACGTTACTTGCTTTAGGCTTTTTTTTTTTTTTTTTTGCCAAGGACTAGATAATATACAATGCTTACTTTAAAAATCAGTATGAAGTATCTGGATTGTGTTAGAAATATGAATTACTCTACTGAGTTTGAAGCCAGGAGCAGTTGCAGACAGCCTTCCAGAATGGTGATTGCTTGTATACATGAAAACTTTTCTATCCTTACTTTGCATATTAGGAATAAATACAGTTGATTCCAAAGAAAAAAAGGAAGCATAAATTACAGATATATATTCTCAGTCTGGTAATACTTCGGAAGCTTGATATAACCTGTCTTTAACAAACCATGAAGTTTTTCTCCTGCCAAGCCACCATATCCTGGCTACTTTCAGCATAGTCAGGGTCCCATTATACTAATCCACTGTACCTTCCTATCTCTAGCAAGCACATGTAAGTGATAACATTGAATATTTATTTTGATGCAAAGTGTGTAAATCTTCTCAATGTCATCTTGTAAAGTGAGGAAATTGTGACTTGCTCTACTTGGTTACTTCAATGACTTCAATTGTTTAAGTTTGGTCCTTTCAGCCCCAGTGTGCTTTGATGTAGCGTATGAACAAGAATCCTGTTTAAATTTTGTAGTATTCTAAGTGATTTGTGTAGATTTGTATTTGCAGGGAAGAGAAAACTCAAGTGCTAAAAGGCTAAAGTAACTTTTATATATATTTTTAATTAGGTACGATTATATGCAAGACCTGATGCTATCAGAAGAGGATCCGGGGACTATGCTCTCCATATAACAAAGAGATTAATAGAATTTTATGAAGACTACTTTAAAGTGCCCTATTCCTTGCCAAAACTAGGTAAGAATTTTCTTGGTTATTTTATTGGAAGGGCTCCTTGAAAGTAGAATTTCTTCTTCATGTGTTTATTTGGGCCATCCAGAAGCATGAACATTCTGAGATTTATATTTTTAGAGAAGATAAGCGTAAAAAAATTTCTTTTGAAGAGGTAAAATAAGATTTAGTGTTTCTGGAGTCTTGCCAAGAAGTGCTCATAGGAATTAAGAAAGGCATTATGTTAGTTTAGGATTCCAAAAGACAAGCCAAATAGCTATAATTTGTTGAATATGTACTATGGAGGGGTGCTTGCCAACATCATATTTAATCAGTAAAACTACCATGGGGGTAGGTACAACTAGAACATTTTCCATATAAGGGAGTTGAGACCCAGGGAATTTTCCATTCATCTAGACAGCCAGTAAGTGAAGGGGTTGGGATTTCAAACTAGGTCTTGATGACTCCCCAGACAACTCACTATTTTATCTGGAGAAGACATTCATTGATTTGTTTCTCTTTCCAAATTTTCACATGTCAGACCTCGATGTATGTTATCCCTTAGATTATTTTTGTTCAGTCATATATCTAGTATACTGTTATAGTAAATAGAATACAAATAAAAGAGAAGAGAAACTTGGTAATAATGGAGATTGTATTCTCTGTGAATGTTCTTATATTTCTTTCTTTTACAAAGAGAATGCACTCAGTAATTGTCGGTCAAATGCATAAATGAATTAATTGGTTTTCTGAATTTCAATGAGGCTGCTGTTTTTGCCAGGGAGTGAACAATACTTTCCAGGAAGTTAGAAGGGTACCTACATGCATTAGAAATGTGGAAGTTATTTTTCCTTCCCAGAAAACCTGTTTTGAAATATTACATCACAACAGTCCTTTGTTCCCCTCTCATCTCTCCTCTTCCCTTATCTTCCCCAAGAGCATTTTTGATCAGATTCCACATTAAAGGTATTTCTCATTGGCAAGAATAAAGTGCTTACTTGATCAAAAGTTTTTGTGTTTGAACCACAGGTTCCCCTCCCTGGAGAACCGGGCCGCTTTCATTAAAGTACTTGCCTGCTGTGTAGCTTTATTGGTCTTGCAATGAGTAGTTGTTAGTTCAGAAAGTTAAGAGAATAGTTGATATTGTTATCAATGGGCCTGACATACAATTTTTATGAGTGATATTACAAAATTCTGAGATCTTTTTGAAATATGTGCTTTTAGAATTCATAGACAAAATTTTATTTTAAACAGGATCAATGTTTTGTTTTGTTCTGTTTTCCTTCTCTTTTCTCCCTGTATACCAACTTCCCTGTTAGAACCTGTTACACTGAAATCTCCCTGGTGGTCACCCAAGGCAGAAAGGAATACTTGACCTCATTTGCATGGAAGGTGGCACTGTTATCTACTCCAGGTATAACTGGCTGGGAACTTCCCAGCTTGACCCTAATGTAAAATTCACAAGTGCTTATATTGCAAGTTCAGCAAGAGAAATAAAATGTGGATCTTTATTTGTCCCCTTCAGACCAGTAATTAGCAGAGGAACTCAATGTATAATGTCAGGGGGTTCCATGTAACCGTCAGCTTGCACAGGAAGCATTTCTGTTCCTCTGTTTCACTCACAATTGAACCATGCAGCCTTTCGTCTGTAGAAAAGAGCTTTGTTCACCATTACCACTTCTTGTTAAGCTACCTTATGGTGTATATAATTGAATGACTTGACTTATCCCAGCATACTTCCTTTTATGTATCTAGGGGAGTTACCATAACCCATGGTGCTTTGTAAAATTTCTCTTAAAGTTCTACTTATTTTATATATCTACAGATATTTAGATCTATGTTAATGGATTTATAAATATGCTTTGTAAATACCCCTTACATAAAAACCCGTAAGCACATATGCATTTTGACAAGTGCCTACTTTCCATTATACATTATGAATCATATTTTAAATAAATTCTATGGAAACCAGTTTAGTCTTTGTTGGTGATGCATATGGATGTATCCTAGATATCAGCTGAGGCTGCCTTGACCCTTCATATCTAAGATGGTTTTTGAGACCTATTCAACTCTTTCTGCATGCCCTAATTTGTTCTATAAGCATTTATTGATTACCTACCATGGACATTTTTCTATGGGAAGCAGATATACCAGTGAATGAAAAAGGCAAAATTCTTCTCTCTTCTGGGGCTTACATTGTTTTAGATGAATATAGACATTAAAGCAATTAGTAACATTTATAGCATATCAGATTGGAGATGCATGCCATTAAAAATAAAGCTAGAACAGAGGGATAGGAAGCATGGGGGACAGATGGGACATGGGAAAGGGGGTGAGTTTTTAAAATGGGCAATCATGGAAGGCTTCATTGGGAAGATGGCTTTTAAGTGAAGGACTAAACTCAGCAGATACCATGGGGCAAAAACTACAGGCAGAGGGAAAAAAGTGCCTAGATATTGAGGTGAAAGTTTTCCTGGTATTTTTGAGGAACAACAAAGATGCAAGTGTGACAGGAGCAGAGTGAGTAAAGGGGTGAGAAGTAGATGATATGGTCAAGGAGGAATGGGTAGGTGGCAGATCATGGACCACCAGCAGGCTGCAGCTCCCTCCCTCCCTCTTTTCCTCCCTCCCTTCCTCCCTCCCTTCTTTCCTTCCTTCCTTCCTTCCTTCCTTCCTTCCTTCCTTCCTTCCTTCCTTCCTTCCTTCCTTCCTTCCTTCCTTCCCTCCTTCCCTCCCTCCCTCCCTCCTTCCCTCCCTCTCCTCCCTCTCTCTCCTCTTTCTTTCTTTCTTTCTTTCTTTCTTTCTTTCTTTCTTTCTTTCTTTCTTTCTTTCTTTCTTTCTTTCTTTCTTTCTCTCTCTCTCTCTCTCTCTTCTTTATTGTTTTGTGAGATGGAAATCTATGGGTCCGTTTTAAGCAGAGGCATTATATAATAATCTGATTAATGTTGTAAAGGGTCATTCTGTGGCTAAAATGAGAATACACTGTAAGGCAATGATTCTCAATTGTGGGACAAATTTGTCCCTCAGATGCATTTGGTAATATCTGGAGACATTTTTGTTTATTACAACTTGGGAGGTGAGTACAGTGTGTGCTACTAGCAGTTAGTTGGTAGAGGCCCGGTGGATACTGCTAACCATCCTACAATGCACCGAATAGCTCTTCACAACAAAGAGTTATTTAGCCCAAAATATCAATACTACCAATGTTGAAAGAACCTGCTATAAGAGGACATGACAGAGGCGTGACAACTAGCTAAGAGGCTATAGCAAAATTCAGACAAAATATGATGGCTGCTTGGATGAGGATGTTAACAGTTAGAGGTCAGAAGTGGTGCCATTCTGGATATATATTGTAAGTAGATACAAAAGCTTTTAATAGTGAATGGAATATGGGATTGTAAGAGAAAGAGAGGCATCTAGGGCAATTCCAAGGCTTTTGGCTTGAGAACTAGGAGAGTGGAAGTGCCTTTTACTGAGACAGAAAGATTGTGGAAGGTGATAATTTTTGAGACTGCCATGTCTATTTAACATTTAGGTAGCACTTTTATGTCTTTAAGAAATCCAGGAATTTGGGTGAGTAATCTGACTAGAGATGTACATTTGCCAGCATATTGTGTTGTGTAAAGCTGTGAAGCTGAATGGGACTACCACAGCAGTGAAGGCAGATAGAAAGAAAATAGGAGCAAGCGGGCACTGGTCCCATGTTCAGAGGCTGAAGACTCCTAGGAGTCAGAAATGACGACTGAGCGGCAGCATATGGTTGATGTTAAGGGAACCAGGTGTTTGTGGTGTCGGGAGCATCAAGTGGAGAAAGCATTTCAAAGAGTAAGTAATACTTTGCATATTGGGAATAAAGATAGTTAATTCCAAAGAAAAAAAAGGAAGCATAAATTATAGATATATATTCTCAGTCTGGTAATATATTCACAGATTTTTTGTGGTTCCTCAAAATCACACACATCTAACTTGTGTTAAATCAAGTTAGATGAGGTCTCAGAATTAACCATTCATTGATGCTAGCAATATGAAGGTCACCGGTGACCTTGACAAAAGCAGTTCTAGAATACAGACTTGACAGGTGTGCTTAAAAGCAAATGGGCAGGGGGTTGGGGAAGGGAGACAGTGACTAGAAGCAGTGAGTGAAGATCATCTGTTTGCATTTCTAAAAATGTTCAGTAGGGAGGGTTCTGGGAATGGAGGGAGAGGGAGACGGACCTGTGGTATAACAATATTAACAATACCCACCTCTGAAGAAGAGCTGTTTCTGCTGAAGTGATGGCATTCTTACGTCACAAATTATTCCTGTCCCAAATCATGTCCAGGGAGGTGTGAAATTTGCCTCTTTCATTGGTTTGCATTAGAAAACCAAAAATTGAAATAAATAAATAAATAAATAAATAGGAAGACTCTCCACCAGTTGGCCTGACTTTACTGAAGCTTTGGAGGGAATGTTTGTCTGTGTGAATTTCAGGGTGTTACACTGCAAAACAGACAAACAAGAAAGTACAAACAAAGTCTTAAAACTTAGTATTGGATCCTTCTTCTCTCAAAAGTCGTTTTTCTGTTCTGTCATAAACTCTACAATACATTCTTTCTTCCCGAATTCGTTTTTATTTCTGATGTGGAATTAGTTTACATTTCTCCACTGTGGCCTCATCTCATGCTAGTTCATCTCTAAGGATTTGAGTTTCCACCTCAAGTAGTTTATCAGGATAGTTCCCTAAGAGGAATTCTGATTCTTGCTGTTAGGATAATATCTGATTCTTGCTGTTAGGATAATAATTTATTCTCTTTGTTACATAAAGGCTCTCCTTTATCATTGATAAGCCAAAATAAGTAACCAGTGCACACTATGTGAAAATTTGTTTTTAAATCTCTAACTGTGGTAATTAAAACTAAGGTTTGCAGAGATTTTCTATTTCTTGGTATTAAATTGTAATAAGAGGTATAGCACCTACTTAATACAATACAGCAATCCTTTCTATATCTATGCACCGTATTTTCATAAGAACTGTCAGAGGCATGGAGTGTTACTTTAAAAGAAAGTTGTAGACATATAAAAAAATTGTTATCTTTTTTATATCTCAAAAGCATATCGATAAAATGACACCTATTTGTGTTTACGAAATGTGAGCCACTTTTAAGGGCTTTGACCATTCTAACCCATTGAATCTTTTTTTTTTTTTTTTTTTTGAGATGGAGTCTGGCTTTGTTGCCCAGGCTAGAGTGCAATGGCATGATCTTGTCTCACTGCAACCTCCGCCTTCCGGGTTCAAGTGATTCTCCTGTCTCAGCCTACCCTGTAGCGGGGACTATAGGCGTGTGCCACCATACCCAGCTAATTTTTGTATTTTTAGTAGAGATGGGGTTTCACTATGTTGGTCAGACTGGTGTTGAACTCCTGACCTCAGGTGAGCCACTGTGCCTGGCCCCCCATTTAATCTTTATTTCAGCTTTTTCTGGTAATTCCTTTTTTTTTTTCATTTTCCAGATGAGGAAATTTAGGCACTCAGTGACTAAGTAATATGTTTTGATCACACAGCAGTAAACGTAGATTTGAAATTTAAACCCAGGCTGTCTGGCTCCAAAATCTTGGGATTCTGCTGAAATGGATTCCAGAAATTTAAATAATTCAGAGATTAAAATATAGGTTGCCTTATAAACTCAATGATTTGATTGTTAGAGGAATGATATAACAGCTATTTTTGTTAATTTTTTACTGATATTTTTACTGATGGTCTTTGAAGAGAATTTGAAAACTTAAAAAAGTACATGTGTTATAACTCATAATTGTATTAACCTGAAGACATATGAGTATTGCAAATATGTTTTAATCATACGTGCAGTATAATTAATTAGACGTCAGATAAAATGACTCAGGTTTATATTGTAATATTTTGTTATTCACCCTATTTAGACTTCAGTTAATGACAATGTTCAGTTTCCTTTTACTACTACTCTGTAATTTATAAATCAATGTTTCAAAAAGGAGTTTGATTCCTTTTTTTCAAGACACTATGCTTTTATGAAGAATTCAGTACTTATTTGGAACAGTGCTATGATTGTAGAGGCAGCTCAGGTGTTTTGTAACTAGAATTTCTGCCCTCAAGGAGATTGTGGTTTTGTTGAGAGAATGCAATATTTACAGAAATGAATGAATTAAAGACTCACAAAATATAGAATATAATCAAGCACCAACATTTTGTAGAGTAAATATTTAGTATTATGCTAAAAGAGTGGGATCGTTGTACAATGCTGTAGGAATAAAATACACATAAAGAGAAGTCTTATTTTTACTTCATGCTGGACCAAAAAATACATGAATTTAATTGGAGAAGAAACGAGAGAAGAGGCCATTTTGAGAATTGTGTAGTAGGAAAGTCCATGACTACCCTAGGATCTATGTATCATGCTGATGGAGTCAACATTTTTCCATAACAGAATAGATAAATTATGGGATAAATTACCCTATTGAGGTTCACAAATAAGAGGCTAGCTTACATGATTCATTTTTGCTTAAAATATAATAAATATATATTTTTATTGTGATGATGATGATTGTAATGATGATGATAATTTACTACTTGCAAATACTAAAGCTTTTTCATCACATATTTGTATTATTAAATTTATATAAAATATTTATAATGATTCTGGACATTTTATCCTCTGTGGTTATGTGTTTTTGTCTTTAGTGAATATGTTTGCAGTTTTTAATTTGAGGTTACACTTATGTAATACTATCTTGATCTTTATCAAATATCTCATAGTTTGAGCCTTGTCTTATGTTTTTTAAAGTATGACTTTTCTTGCCTTGTCTTTGATTAGGTAAATACTCAGTTACTATGTATGTGTTTTGTTACTGGCCTAAAGTAATACAGCCTATTAAAATAAAATCTCTGAGGGTTCTTTATATAGTTTTGTAGTTTGGTCTAATTTTATGTAATGTGAATTAACTCTCAAAATGTTTCCTTCATTGCTTGGTAGATCTTCCTCTATCCCTTTATTTCTCTGCATGTGAGATGGGTCCCCTGAATACAGTACACTGATGGGTCTTGACTCTTTATCCAATTTGCCAGCCTGTGTATTTTAATTGGAGCATTTAGCCCATTTACATTTCAGGTTAATATTGTTATGTGTGATTTTCATCCTGTCCTTATGATGTTAGCTGGTGATTTTGCTTGTTAGTTGATGCAGTTTCTTCCTAGCATCGATGATCTTTACATTTTAGCATGTTTTCACAGTGGCTGGTACCAGTTGTTCCTTTCCATGTTTAGTGCTTCCTTCAGGAGCTCTTGTAGGGCACGTCTGGTGGTGACAAAAATCTCTCAGCATTTGCTTGTCTGTAAAGGATTTTATTTCTCCTTCACTTATGAAACTTAGTTTGGCTGGATACGAAATTCTGGTTTTAAAATTCCTTCCTTTAAGAATGTTGAATATTGGCCCCCACTCTCTTCTGGCTTATAGAGTTTCTGCTGAGAGATCTGCTGTTAGTCTGATGGGCTTCCCTTTGTGGGTAACCCAACCTTCCTCTCTGGCTGCCCTTAATATTTTTTCCTTCATTTCAACCTTGGTGAATCTGGCAATTATGTGTCTTGGAGTTGCTCTTCTTGAGGAGGATCTTTGTGGCGTTCTCTGTATTTCCTGAATTTGAATGCTGGCCTGCCTTGCTAGGTTGGGGAAGTTCTCCTGGATAATATCCTGCAGAGTGTTTTCCAACTTGGTTCCATTCTCCAAAAATAAAGGGACGGAGGAAGATCTACCAAGCAAATGGAAAACAAAAAAAGGCAGGGGTTGCAATCCTAGTCTCTGATAAAACAGACTTTAAACCAACAAAGATCAAAAGAGACAAAGAAGGCCATTACATAATGGTAAAGGAATCAATTCAAAAAGAAGAGCTAACTATCCTAAATATATATGCACCCAATACAGGAGCACCCAGATTCACAGAGCAAGTCCTTAGAGACTTATAAGACTTACAAAGAGACTTAGACTTCCACACAATAATAAGGGGAGACTTTAACACCCCACTGTCAACATTGGACATATCAACGAAACAGAAAGTTAACAAAGATATCCAGGAATCGAAATCAGCTCTGCACCAAGTGGACCTAATAGATATCTACAGAACTCTCCACCCAAAATCAACAGAATATACATTCTTCTCAGCACCACATCACACTTATTCCAAAATTGACCACATAGTTGAAAGTAAAGCACTCCTTACCAAATGTAAAAAGAACAGAAATTATAACAGACTGTCTCTCAGACCACAGTGCCATCAAACTAGAACTCAGGATTAAGAAACTCACTCAAAACCGCTCAACTACATGGAAACTGAACAACCTGCTCCTGATTGACTATTGGGTACATAACGAAATGAAGGCAGAAATAAAGATGTTCTTTGAAATCAATGAGAGCAAAGATACAACATAGCAGAATCTCTGGGACACATTTAAAGCAGTGTGTAGAGGGAAATTTATAACACTAAATGCCCACAAGAGAAAGCAGGAAAGATCTAAAATTGACACTCTAACATCACAATTAAAAGAACTTGCGAAGCAAGAGCAAACACATTCAAAAGCTAACAGAAGGCAAGAAATAACTAAGGTCAGAGTAGAACTGAAGGAGTTAGAGACACAAAAAACCCTTCAAAAACTCAATGAATGCAGGAGCTAGTTTTTTGAAAAGATCAGCAAAATTGATAGACCACTAGTAAGACTAATAAAGAAGAAAAGAGAGAAGAATCAAATAGATGCAATAAAAAATGATAAAGGGGATATCACCTCTGACCCCACAGAAATACAAACTGCCATCAGAGAATACTATAAACACCTCTACGCAAATAAACTGGAAAATCTAGAAGAAATGGATAAATCCCTCTCTCCCAAGACTAAACCAGGAAGAAGTTGTATCCCTGAATAGATCAATAACAGGCTCTGAAATTGAGACACCAATTAATAGCCTAGCAACCAGAAAAAGTCCTGGACCAGATGGATTCACAGCCAAATTCTACCAGAGGTACAAGGAAGAGCTGGTATCATTCCTTCTGAAACTATTCCAATCAATCGAAAAAGAGGAAATCCTCCCTAACTCACTTTATGAGGCCAACATCATCCTGATACCGAAGCCTGGCAGAGACACAACAAAAAAAGAGAATTTTAGACCAATATCCCTGATGAACATCGATGCAAAAATCCTCAATAAAATACTGACAAACCGAATCCAGCAGCACATCAAAAAGCTTATCCACCATGATGAAGTGGGCTTCATCCCTGGGATGCAAGGCTGGTTCAACATACACAAATTGATAAATGTAATCCAGCATATAAACAGAACCAAAGACAAAAACCACATGATTATCTCAATAGATGCAGTAAAGGCCTTTGACAAAATTCAACAGCCCTTCATGCTAAAAACGCTCAATAAATTCGGTATTGATGGAACATATCTCAAAATCATAAGAGCTATTTATGACAAACCCACAGCCAATATCATATTGAATGAGCAAAAACTGGAAGCATTCCCTTTGAAAACTGGCACAAGACAGGGATGCCCTCTCTCACCAGTCCTATTCAACATAGTGTTGGAAGTTCTAGCCAGGGCAATCAGACAGGAGAAAGAATTAAAGGGTATTCAATTAGCAAAAGAGGAAGTCAAATTGTCCCTGTTTGCAGATGACATGATTGTATATTTAGAAAACCCCATCATGTCAGCCCCAAATCTCCTTAAGCCGATAAGCAACTTCAGCAAAGTCTCAGGATACAAAAATCAATGTGCAAAAATCACAAGCATTCTGATACACCAATAACAGACAGAGAGCCAAATCATGAGTGAACTCCCATTCACAATTGCTTCAAAGAGAATAAAATACCTAGGAATCCAACGTACAAGGGATGTGAAGGACCTCTTCAAGGAGAACTACAAACCACTGCTCAGTGAAATAAAAGAGGACACAAACAAATGGAAGAACATTCCATGCTCATGGATAGGAGGAATCAATATCATGAAAATGGCCATAATGCCCAAGGTAATTTATAGATTCAATGCCATCCCCATTAAGCTACCAATGACTTTCTTCACAGAATTGGAAAAAACTCCTTTAAAGGTCATATGGAACCAAAAAAGACCCCGCATTGCCAAGACAATCCTAAGCCAAAAGAACAAAGCTGGAGGCATCACATTACCTGACTTCAAACTATGCTACAAGGCTACAGTAACCAAAACAGCATGGGACTGCTACCAAAACAGAGATATAGACCAATGGAACAGAACAGAGCCCCCGGAAATAATACCACACATCTACAACCATGTGATCTTTGAAAAACCTGACAAAAACAAGAAACGGGGAAAGGATTCCCTATTTAATAAATAGTGCTGGGAAAACTGGCTAGCCCTAAGTAGAAAGCTGAAATTGGATCCGTTCCTTACACCTTATACAAAAATTAATTCAAGATAGATTAGAGACTTAAATGTTAGACCTAAAACCATAAAAACCCTAGAAGAAATCCTAGGCAATACCATTCAGGACATAGGCATGGGCAAGGACTTCATGTCTAAAACACCAAAAGCAATAGCAACAAAAGCCAAAATAGACAAATGGGATCTAATTAAACTAAAGAGCTTCTGCACAGCAAAAGACACTACCATCAGAGTGCACAGGCAACCTAAAGAATGGGAGAAAATTTTTGCAATCTACTCATCTGACAAAGGGTTAGTATCCAGAACCTACAAAGAACTCAAACAAATTTACAAGAGAAAAACAAACAACTACAAGAAAAAGTGGGCAAAGGATATGAGCAGACACTTCTCAAAAGAAGACATTTGTGTAGCCAATAGACACATGAAAAAATGCTCATCATCACTGGTCATTAGAGAAATGCAAATCAAAACCACAATGAGATACCATCTCACACCCGTTAGAATGACAATCATTGAAATATCAGGAAACAACAGGTGCTGGGGAGGATGTGGAGAAATAGGAACACTCTTACTCTGTTGGTGGGACTGTAAACTAGTTCAATCATTGTGGAAGACAGTGTGGCGATGCCTCAGGGATCTAGAACTAGAAATACCATTTGACCCAGCCATCCCATTACTGGATATATACCCAAAGGATTATAAATCATGCTGCTATGAAGACACAATCACACGTATGTTTATTGCGGCACTATTCACAATAGCAAAGACTTGGAATCAACCCAAATGTCCATCAGTGACAGACTGGATTAAGAAAATGTGGCACATATATACCATGGAATACTATACAGCCATAAAAAAAGATGAGTTCTTGTCCTTTGCAGGGACATGGATGCAGCTGGAAACTGTCATTCTCAGCAAACTATCACAAGAACAGAAAACTAAACACAGCATGTTTTCACTCATAGATGGGAATTGAACAATGAGATCACTTGGACAGAGGAAGAGGATAATCACACACTGGGGCCCATTGTGGAGTCGGGGGAGAGGGGAGGGTTAGCATTAGGAGATATACCTGATATAAATGATGAGTTAATGGGTGCAGCATACCAACATGGCACATGTATTCATATGTAACAAACCTGCACGTTGTGCACATGTACCCTAGAACTTAAAGTATAATAATAAAAATAAATAAATATAAAAAGTTTCCTTCAACAAGAGCTCTTCAAAATATTTGGAAGATCTTATACTCAGCTATTGTATGGTTTCTTGGTGGAAACTAACCTAAGGATCTCTCTGTGGGTTAGCATTATTAGTTCCTTTCTGGAGACTTACCTAAGGTGGTAGTTTGCTTTCTAAGTTAGCAAGTACCATAGAGAAATAAGTTTCTTCAAGGGACTAACCTTTTCCCCCATCTTGAAAATCAAATAAATGTTTTCTCCCTATTTTATGTAGGTAATTTAATTCTGAAAAACCCTTCATAAGTTTATTTTCTTGTAAACCAAAATACCAGTTATCATTTTTTTCAGTGGGAAATATTTTTATGTGTTTCTCACCCCCCACTCAGATAACCACTTGTGCTAAAACAACACCAAATCATATTAAAATGGACACAATTATTTCAATATTTAATAGTTATTTTAATGTAATTTAACAAGGCCTTTTATCCCTTCATTAATTATTCTATAATATGGCCATTTAACTGTTCTTGTTAAGCTATTTTGCAGCTATTACATGCTGTATACATTAAAGATTATAATAAAAAACAAAATATATATAGGATACTTAATGTTTATGATATTCAACCACTAATGCAAAAAAGAGAAATAAGCACAACAGTAAGGATGAAAGAAATCAATGAAAATAATGCATTTTAGTGAGAATAATGCATGAGATTATTACTTCTCTAAACTAATGCAATACAAACCAACATACAACTGAATTAATTGAACCAGCATTTATTGAGTAGTCACTATGTACATTGTGCTCAGCAATGATAGTAAGTGGCATCTTCTCCTAGAAGCCTAAAATCTAGTTGAAGAGAAGTTTTTTTTTTTATTATTTTGCTAGCTTGACTATATTGTTACATGTTTAATTTGTTTACTGCCCTCCTCCCCCTTTCTCTAGTTTTAAGAGTTTCAGACCTTCACAACTTTGGGTTTACTCCTAAGCATATATTCACTAATTCTAACAGGATTGTAACCTAATCAATGTGTATTTTAAAGAGGCCTCCAAGGCATTGTTTTACATAATCCAACAGTGCTTTGGCCATTACCGCTTTGCCATTAGGTTAGGAAATAACCATTTTTAACGTTTTCATATTTAGTCATTGCATAAGCCTTGTTCCTTATACACCGCT
Organism: Papio anubis; assembly: GCF_008728515.1. NCBI lineage: Eukaryota > Metazoa > Chordata > Mammalia > Primates > Cercopithecidae > Papio > Papio anubis. Next base: position 66,758,361 of record NC_044984.1, read on the forward strand.
GTTTCCCCTATTACTATGGGTCAACTGGCATTGCTCTAGTAATAGATACTTCCTCCTTTGGTGCACCTCATCCCATCCTCTCTCATCTGCTCAAGGACATTGCTTCAGCAGTTTTTCCTTTTCTCTCCTGAATCTTCAATTTTCTCTCTTTGTTGAATTTTTCCCTATCAGCAGCAAAAATATGGTGCTATTTCTCTCAACTTAACCACACACATGCACATTCACTCCAGCTACTGACCCATTTTTTTCTCCTTCCTTTTACAGTTAGACTGCTTGAAAGGATTGTCCATCTGCACTGACTTGGATTTCTGTCTTGTCTTTTGAATGCATTTTATATCAGACTTCCCCTCAACACTATACTAAAACTTCTCAAGTTCAGTAATGCCTCCACACTGCTAAATCCAATGCTCCATTCTCAGTGTTTATCTTGAGCTATCAGTGGCATCTGACACAATTGTTCTCTCCAACTCCTTGAAACACAGTTTTTCATTTGTCTTTCAGGGCAACACTTTTTTCTGTTTTGTTTTTCCTACCCATTGGCCACTCTAAGTCTCCTTTCCCCTGCTCTATTGCCATTCCAGCTGCTTAAACCACGAATGCCCCAGAACTCAGGTTGGAATCTCTTCTCTTTGCTATTTACATTGGTAGTGGCCTCCCTTGGTTACCTCATTTAGTCTTATGGCTTTAAACACCATATGCTGATACTTATGATTCCTAAATTTTCATCTCCAGCCTGGTTCTTTCTCCTTAACTCCAGACTTTTATGTTTTACTGATATCAGTGCTCAGATGCCTAATGAGTATATTAAATTGGCATGTTTAAATTTGAACCCCAGATCCTAAACCACCATCATTTATATATAAAATCTTGGCCTTAGATACTTTTTCTGTAATGTGACACATCTGACCTATCAGCAAATCCTTTTGGCTCCACATTCTAAATGTATCCAGAAGCTGATCACTTGTCACTATTTCCATTGCTAGTACTCTCATTCCAACCACCATACTCTTTTGCTTGGGGTCAACCTAATAAAATTTGAAGTTAAAGAGTTAATTTACAGAGTTTTTGTGAGGGATGTTGAGTTTACCTGGTGATGTTGTTCTGCTGTTCAAAAATTCCAATGGCTTCCCATTACTCATAAAGTCTAGGATTCTGATATGGTTTTGCTGTGTTCCCACCCAAATCTCATCTTGAATTGTGACTCCCACAATTTCGACATGTGCAAGGGACCCAGTGGGACATAATTGAATCATGGGGGCGGTTTCCCTCAGACTGTTCTCCTAGTAGTGAATAAGCCTCACAAGATTTGATGGTTTTATATGGGGAACATCCTTTTGCTTGGTTCTCATTCTGTCTTGCCTGCAGCCATGTAAGATGTGCCTTTTGCCTTCTGCCATGATTGTGAGGCCTCCCCAGCCATGTGGAACTGTGAGTTCATTAAACCTCTTTTTCTTTATAAATTACCCAGTCTCAGGTATGTCTTTATCAGCAGTGGAAAAACGGACTAACACAGTAAATGATTCTTTCTGTGGCTTGCAAGACCCTGCATGCTTGCCCCCTACCCTTTACACCCTGGACCCTCTAGTCTCATTTATTTCCCTCCTACTCCCTCTCTGTTTCAGCTGCACTGCATTCCTTGCTGTTTCTCCAACAGGCCAAACCCACTACCAAGGCCTTTATTCTTGTTCTTCCCTTAGCCTAAAACATTTTTCATTCAAATAGATGCATGGCTGAACTATCACCCTGTTTTAGTGAGGTCTTTTCGGATCCTTCTGTTATATTGCAGCCTTGCAGATCATTTCCCAAATCTCTTCCCTGATTTACTTTTCTCCATGGTATTTTTTATTATCTCACTTAACTTGTGTTTTGTTTATGCATTGTTTATTTTCTTTATTAGTTGTTTTCCACATCTCCCTTATTTCTTTACCCAAATGTAAGCTCTATGAAAACCAGTGTCTTTGCCTGTTGGTTCACTGCTCTATTCCCTCTACTGAGAGGTGTGCCTGGCCCAAAGTTGCACTCAATAAATTCTTGTTAAATGAATAATTCCTAACTTCTTCCTGTTGTAATCATTTTCACAACACAGGAGAGGAAGAGAAGGCAAAGCTTCAGCTGCTGTGTAAATAAAATAAAATATGATTTCAAAGAAATAATGGTGATGTACCTTATACATTACCAAGAAAACTCTTTTCTGTAAATAAAAATAGAAGACATGAAGGATGACTTACCTATAGTTGCAGCTATTTTCTCATTAAGGATCCCTCTAAAGGAAATTGTTGGTGAAAAATGGATGACTTAGTACCTGGAAGAAATAATGAGCTTTTGGATTATTATCATAGCAATCCTATGGTGAGGCTATTAAAGAAGTTATGTTTCGTACCTGGGATGTTTTTGCAATTGGAAAATGAAATAAATATCTAGTTGCCTATCAGCTCTTCTCTTCCTTGTTTTTTTTAAAGAGAACATTTACTGTAGATTTGACAAACATCTATTGAATACCCTTGTGTACTAGACACTGCTCTATTAGGTAATAGAAAATCATCAATTAATAAAAATCAGCAATCCTTGTCCTCATTGGACTTATATTTTAATAAGGGAGAGAGGCAGAAAAAGTATTTATGTAGTTGTATGTAGAAAGTGATAACTGCTATAAAGAAAATACAGCAGAGAAGAAAGTGTCAGAAATGGTGGTGGTTGGGGAAGGATTACAGTTTTAAACAGGTGGGTGATCAGATAATGCGTTGCTGAAGTGGTGACAGTTGAGTCAAAATCTGAAAGAGTACGGAAACCCTAAGGAGGAGGACATCTGACTTGTGGAGTAATACCAAGGAGATCAGTGTCCCTGAATCAAAGTCAGTGAGAGCGAGATGAGGGTGAAATGAAATCTTTGAAGTAACTGTGCCAGATGGAGAAGGATCTGTTGTCTGGCCATTGAAAGATATGCTCTTTCACTTTGAGCAGAAGTATTATCCTAGTCACCTTGGGCAGCCATAACAAAATACCATAGACCGGGTGACTAAACAACAGAAGTATATTTTCTCATAGTTCTAGAGGCTAGACTAGAGCGCTGGTGGGGTCAGGCTGTGGTGAGGACTCTTTTCCTGGCTTGCAGATGGCAGCCTCCTTGCAGTGTTCTCGCGTGGCAAAGAATGAGCAAGTTCTCTGGTGTATCTTGTTATGAAAGCCCTAATCGCATCATGAGGGCCCTACCCTCACGACCTTATCTAAACCTAATTACCTCCCAAGGTCCCATCTCCAAATACTATCTTATTAGGTCTTAGGGCTTCAGCATGTGCATTTTGAGGGGATACGATTCAGTACATAGCAGGCGCGATCTGGTGTGACTTACATTTTTAAAGAATCACATTGGCTGCCTCATGTAGAACAGACTTGGGGGATGGGAGCAAAGATCAAAGCAGAGAGAAGCTACTGCATTAATCTAAGAAACAATAGTATATGGGACCAGAGTGGTAGTAATGGAGGTGGTAAGAAGGGGGCAGATTCTGGATACATTTTAAAAGGAGAATCAACAGGATTTGCTGTGTTATAATTAGATTCAAATGAAGGCTTGATGTTGGCTGTTTTCAACTGCAGTTTAGGAGACTGTGACAAGCTTGAAAAACTATGAGCTTTGTTTTGTTTTCCCATGTGGTTTGCTTGCTTGTGTAGCTATAGTAAAAAGGACCAATCTTTTTATACTTCCTTTTGTCTGTCTTGGTTATTTGAAATCAACATAGCAAGATACATAATTTGTATTTTCTGTATTTTCTAACCAGAACAGCTGTATTTAGAACAAAATAATGGTTGTAATAATCCTCTTCATGGAGTAAGTTGCTTCCTTCACTGGCTGTTGGTCAATCTGGAGTTAATTATAGACAAATAGCAATCCAAAGCCCTAGAGAAAGGGAGGAACATTTCATTAAAGTCTAGCTGGGGATTACTGCTGAAAGCAGCGCTGCCAATCAGCCAATTTTAAAAGAAAGGTGGCCATTCTCATAAACTTTAGAGCTAAAATAGCTTGTATTGAGATCAGAAGGTTTTTCAAAATAGCTTCATTTCAAGTAACTGAGACTGAGGCATAGTTATGTAAATTAGGGTTAACCATCTAAAAGTCAATTAAAGCAAAATACTATGTAAGAGAGAAATAGTCAAAATACATTTTTTCCTTTTCTTCCCAGTGTTATTGTAAGTGTTCTTTATCCAGAACTTTTCAGACCTTTCCATTGTAAAGATATTCCATGATTACTTATTGATTGATTGTCATTTCTAAGGCTTAGGAACTCTAAGTGGTTATTACAATCAGGACATCACTCCTTTACATTTTGCATTGAAGTCTTATTATCTTATCAGATAATGAAGCATAATAAAAATCTTTGCTGTAAACTGTGGGATATCTGCTTATAATTTTGTGGGGTAAGAAGCAGAGGTACTATTGTAACCTGAGTGAGATGTATTTATTTTGTGCACTTGCTTGTCTAATATAAAAGGCAAGTCCTCAGCACATCATATAAAATTCAACTTGGATGATTATTGAGAGATTATTACAAGAAAAAAGAATCTCAGAAAGAAATTTCCAGCCACTATAAAAGTGATATAATCATTTTGATAATAAATAATTTTTTTAAAATTGGCTATTTTTAAAAATCTTAAACTTATGACTGACTTTATCCCTCATGACACTGGAGGGGTTTAGGATTTGGAATGAAACATTTTGAGAGGTTTTAAATGAAAAATGTACTCCTGGCCCACCTTGTAGTCTTAAAGTCTTTCATTACTGTTTTTGAGAATTTTGATGCTGCTGCTTATGTACTTTGAAATGTAAAGTAGACTGAAGTGTGAAACAAACCTTAGCCTGTAAGGGAGGTTGCAGTACACAAGCAGAGCAAATCCAATATGGTAGTCGTAAATGAAGCCTTCAGGGCATCGCTGAAGCTTTTTAAAGGGTGATTTTGAAAGAGAGAGTGAGTCCCAAATGCCATTTTTCAGTTGGAGGAATTTTAATGGTTTGTAACTTAGATTTATTCTTTATTGGCTTTATTTTTTTTTTTTCCTTATGCGTTCTGTCTTCGTATGGTAAATAATTCACGAATGACCTAGAATGTGTCTTCGGTAGCATAGAATAGGATGTTTTTAAGGTTTTAAATTGTTTAGCTATTCTTCTTATTTTACAGACTGAAAAATATTCACTAAGCCATAAAATAATTGGTAGGTTGATAACATTTTGGATCATTTAGCTTCTTAAATACATTGAGATATACCGTGTCAATTTTTATTAGTATTAATAAAGGTAGCTGGTAAATGGTATGAAACTTGATGAGCCAAACTTCTCTAGTGGACAAAACCAACATTCCATGTCTGTAGCAGAAATTTGGGCATAATTTCTTATACCTATTGCTGTGAATTGAATTGTGTCTCCCCAAATTTTATATGTTCAAGCTCTAAAGCCTAATGTAACTGTATTGAAATAGAGGGTAACTGAGTCGTAATTAGGAGGCTTTATTAAGGCCACATTAGGTCATTAACATGGAATCCTAATGTGGTAGAACTGTTGGCTTTCTAAGAGGAAGAGAGATCTCTCTCTCTCTCTCTGTGTCTCTGCCATGTGAGGACAAAGCAAGAAGATGGTCATCTATCAGCCAGGAACAGAGTCCTCACCAGAACTTGATCATGCTGGCACCTTGATCTCACGCTTTTACCCTCCAGAACTATGAGAAAGTACATTTCTGCTGTTTAAGCCACCCAGTCTATGGTATTTCGTCACATAAACCTAAGCTGACTAATATACCTGTGTAAGGCTTAGATCATTTTGCTGAGATTTGTGATGGGGATGCCAGTGAGGACATGGCCAAAATAAAGAGTATGGCAACCACATGAATTACTCAGCTCCTTCAATCACAATTCAATTTTGTCTGAATTACTTTGATAATTTCAGAAGAAATTCTTGATGTACCTCCTTAAATATCTTCTACTCTGTGTCATCCCTGCTTCTGATCTATAGTGAAAAAATATGTGATTGAAAAAATTTTCATAATGTAAAGACACCTCCATAATCAATATCACAATGATCAGCAAACTTTTCTCTGTGTAGGGCCAGAGAGAAAACATTTTCAACTGTGTAAACTATATAATCTCAGTTCAATTATGCCACTCTGCTGTTATAGCTAAGCAGCCACAGACGAAATATACATGAATGGATATGGTTGTGTTCCAATAACATCTTATTTACTAAAACAGATGGTTGGCCAGAATTGACCCATGGACCACAGTTTGCTGAACCCTGCATTACTTGATAACCCCTTTAGTTTAATAATATAAAAATTACAAATCCCTGAAAGGCATTTATTCAAGATTTATTTTTCTACATTTTTGCATATGATCAAGAATCAAACTAAACTGGTACATTTAAAATAACTAGTACATTTTGTTTCTTTTAAGGGCATGCATTTGCTTATAAATATGTGCAGAATCATCACAGTAATGGAATTTATATTTGTGTCAATAAACACTATATACTATATTTTATATACTGTATATCAATTCATTATTACATACATTTAAAAACTATACACTACACATTTGTATACAAATTTATTTATATATACTGAGTGAATGTTAATGTTTCACCTATTGTATATTTATATTCAATATGACATATTTATGCAAAGACTCATGTTGCTTCATGTTATTTTACATTCTCACCTGAAGCGAATAATGTCAGGAAAACCTGAATTTTTTTGTCAGGATTAACACTTACTTTCCTCTGCAACCTCTAATAATGCTTCAGACTAAGATGGAAGATAGAGAATAATGGCTAATCATACAGACATTTGAATCAGGTGACTGGACTTAAATCTCAGATCTATGTATCTAATAATAATGCGTATTATTGATAGAATGCTGGTTCTCAAATTACTAAGTTCATCAAGTCTCATGCGTAGGCCACTGCAGTCCCTGTTTCAGAGCTTGGGCCCGAGAAAAGTGATTCTCTGTGTGCTAGAGCTATCCCTGAGAAATGCAGGGTGTGGGAGGCAAGGGCAGTGAGGGGAGTACATAAACAGACAGTGAATCTCAGAGAACACATAACATGTTTCAGAATCTGTCACATTTTTTAAACCTAACAAATGGTAAAAATGAAGATCTGTTCCCACAGTGTCAGATTTTGTATATCTGTTGTCAAACATATCAGTCACTGAAGATATGAGATGAAGAAAACTACAAATAAATGATCACAAAAAAGAAAATATGCTGATCCTTATTCTTGGATGGTGGTTGATTTATTTTGATCGATATAATGCTGTGTTATAGTTGACATTTTTTTGTACAGAGCCTAGAGAGCGAATCTTAGAATGTTGAGCTGAGGTGTGAAGTATGTTACAAGTATCACAAAGATATTACTATGAATTTCATGAAAATATTAAATCTTGCTTTTAATAAATCTTATTTCTTTCAAAAATCTGGTGGAGTCATGGTTAATATATCAATCCAACTCTCATGCATTTTCTTTCTGCAATCCTTCATTGGGAGAGAATGAATGGATTGGAATTAGAGCTAGTAACTGTAAATGTGTACACCTGGCTCATACGAACATACTCAGGTGTATATTACCCGTTATGTGCATTGAGGTTGACAAGTTTAAGAAATATGGTTTGGACAATTAATTCTATTGACTTGGAGACCTTAAAATGAACTATTATCAGGCTTACTTTATCACGCTTAATTTAAGTTTGTTACATCACCAGAGTCTAATAAATGGTGCAAGACAATACTTTCTGAGCTCTCAAATTCTAAACACAGAGAAATTTGATTAATAGTCCAATTAACAGTAGCTTCTGAAAATGCCACTTGCAATGGATTTAAAGGAGATCCATAGGCAGCAAGTATTTTTGCCATGAATTGCACACCTTTTACCTCCCAACACCATAACAAACTGCCTAAGAGATCAGTACAAGGAAGAACATCATAATTATATTAATTAGCCTTCCCCAGAGAGATGATTAATTCATTATCATCATAATCTCAAACATCCCAGGGCATCCCTTATCACCTTGAGTCTTTTTCACATATATATATATATATATATATATATGTACATTCCTTAATCTGATTCAAGTTCACTTCTTCTGTTCCAGACTCTCCCATTCTGCCCATTGCAAATCCCCCTCTGCCGTTAACTTCTATAAATGTTTTGTTTACTTTTTAACTCTTACTGAAACTTGGCTATATGTTGAAGATACTCTTTCCCCTGTGACTCTTTCAAGTGTGGATAATTTTCCTTTCACATCCTGCAACACACAAGCTTACAAGTGGTATAGGTGTCATATTGTTTAGAGCGAATTCCAGGTTACTTTTTATCTTTGCCACCTTCCAGAAACCTCTGGCTACCTGAGTGGATGCAGGTGAAGTATGCCTCTTGCTTCCTCAGCTTGGTTGAATTAATCTACTGTTACCTCCCAGGAATCATATTTAACCAAATGGTGTTTTCTTAAACATTTTTTAAATTAAAAAATTTTACGTATGTGTTGCTTACAACATGATGCTTGGGAATATGTATAGATTGGGAAATGTCTAAACCTAAATCAAGCTGATTAACATATGCACTACCTAACATAGTTACTATTTTTTGTGGTGAGGATACTTAAAATCTACACTCTTAGCAAATATAATACATTGTTCTTAAGTATAGTCTCCATGTTGTACAATAGATCTCTTGAAGTTATTGCTCCTATCTAACTGAAATTTTGTATCCTTTTACCAACATCTTCCCAACCTTCTCCCTCCTTCTCCATGAGGTTATTGATGAACCTGAAACACTGACTTTCCATCACTCCTTTATCATCCTTATTGGTGGCTTCAGTGTTCACATTGATGATCCCTCCAACACCCTTGAGAGGCCTTAATATTCTCAGTTCTATTGATGTTTTTCATTGCCCCCCATTCAGTTCACAGTCATACCCTGGACCCTGTCATTTCCAATAACTGTACCACCTTGAAACATCTTCATTTCAAGCATCCTACTCTGCTTGCAACATCCTATCTTTGTAGCCTTGTTCATCCAGTTCTTCTGCTCCAACAACTTGTCACCCTCCTTCTTCCTAGAATTCCCAAACTACTAATCCTACATATTTTCAGGATCATGACTCTTCTCGTATCCTCCATTTCATTTCACCCAGGTTAGATGATATAATATATCATTGTATCATTCCTTGGCTTTCATATTCAACTCTTTTGTGCCTTTCTATCATTCTCACCTGAAAAACATCTACCCTTGTTAATTCTATGCCTGCATTGACTTGATCATGGTATTTACTTTAAATTTATGACTATGCAGTAAAATGAGCCCTTAATTTTTTGCACCAATCATTCTATATTTCTGTAATTATATAGCTCTTCTATTCTCCAAGAAAACAATCTCACATCTTTTTCCCTCCCCTCAAACCTCTAGTGTTCTCTTTCCTTTCTCAATCTTAGCCAATGATCTGGATATTTCTTCCTTTTTTTTCTTTCTTTCTTTTTTTTTTTTTTACAAAAACAATCAGAAGTAAATTCCTTCTCTTATCTACCTGGGTCTGTACTCATATACCTTGTGTTTCCTCCTGGTATGCCATGTATGAATTTTCTGTACACCTATATGAGGCCAACTCCTCTAAAATGGTCTTGACCCTACATCCTCTGGGTGCTTTTAAAACTTTGCTCTAAAAATTATCCACTCTTTCTCGCATCATCAGGTACCCACTCTTCCAACTAAATTATCTTTAAACAAACAGGGTTCAATATACCCTGTCTTAAGCAAATAAGAAGCATTTCCTGATCTTGATTCCCCCTTTAGCTATGGTTTCTCTGTTACTGCTAATAGCATATTCTTCAAAATGTTTTCTCTACAGTATCCATTCTTTAACTCCCATTATCCTTTGAGCTCACTTTAATCAGGCTTTGAGTTTTGCCTGGGCTCTAAGGTTGCTGTGCAATGGGCAGCCAAGAGACCTAATTTACTTGGCCCCTCTATAGCATGTAGGAGAGTCGTTCACTCACTCTTTCAAGACTTTATTCTTGGCCAGGTGCGATGGCTCACACCTGTAATCTCAGCACTTTGGGAGGCTGAGGTGGGTGGATCACGAGGTCAAGAGATCGAGACCATCCTGGTCAACATGGTAAAATCCCATCTTTACTAAAAATACAAAAATTAGCGGGGCCTGATGGTGCACGCCTGTAGTTGCAGCTACTTGGGAGGCTGAGGCGGGAGAATCGCTTGAACCTGGGAGGCGGAGGTTGCAGTGAGCTGAGATTGCGCTACTGCACTCTAGTGTGGCGACAGAGCGAGACCCCATCTCAAAACAAACAAACAAATAAACAAAAAACAAAAAAACTTTATTCTCTTGGCTCTTGGAAAGGTACACCAGTTTCTTCTTACCTCACTGGCTGTTGTTTCTCAGACTGCTTTCCTGTGTACTTCTTATTTTCTCAATATTTATATATTAGATATTCCAAGAATGGACTCCTCACTCTCTTCTTTTCTCAGTTGTATCTCTACCTATTGATCTTATTCAGTACTGTGGCTTTGAAGCCACCTGTATGCTGATGCATTTATATCTTCACCTCTGACCTCTGTGGACTCTAATTTCTTATTTGAAATTTCCAATGTGAAATTCAAATGCAAACATTTCAAACACAGAACTCTTCTTTCACCCATCAAGCCTACTCTTCTACCTTTTTCATTTTAGTAAATTGCAAACCCATGCATCAGGCTGCTCTGGTGAAACAGAATCAGAGTCAACCTTGATTCATCTTTCCTGTATACCTTTTATGTAATCTATCAGCAAGTCCTACAGGTTTCTGCCTTAAAAATAATCTTGTGTTTTACTAATTCTCCACATTTTCGCTGCTATTCCAAGTCACCAAGTCATCACCTTTTTCCTCCTGGACCATTGAAACAGCTTCTAAATTACTCTGCTTACTTAATTTTTGCAACTTTTCCTATTACCAAACAACAACCAAGAGTAAACCTTTAAAAACATAAGTCACGTTACATGAGTATCTTCCTCTATTTCTTCCTATCAAAGTTAAAACAAGTCCTCACATCAGCCTATGAGGCCCTCCACCATCTAATCCCTGTTACCTTGCTTACCCAAACCACCATTCTCCTTGTGCTCACCTCTCCCTATTGATATGATCTTTTTATGCTTATTTGAATACATCACTGTTATTTCCCTCAGAAACTTTACGTTGTCATTCCCTTAGTCTGAAATGCTTTTCACTAGAAATATATTTTGGAAATATTTTCAAGTGCTACTTTCTGAGAGAAAGAGAGGCATAGAAACATCCCCTGATGACATTATCAAAAGTAACTGCCCATTAAAACCTTTTTGTCCTTTTTTATAGCATTTATTATGTTTTATAGAATTGAATTATGTACTTTGCTATTTACATAGCAGTGTCTATTTATTCAATTGAAAGTTTCTTGAGGACAAGAATTTTATTATGATATTCTTAATGTTTCCAACATTACTTGACCTATGGTAGATGCTTAATAAATATGCATTAGATAAGAGAATTATCCAAATATCAGTGTTTTATTTCAAATTACTCCTGACTTACTATTTTCTATAACAAATTTGAACAACTTTTCAATTACTTTAAGTCAGCAGAACTGCAACTGCATTTTTAATAAATTAAATCTTATCTGAGGCCCCTATGAAGACAACAAATATAAGCAGAGCTTCTCTGGTTAATGGGAGTGAGGGATTGGTAGGGTATCCCTCACTCTACCCATCTTCCAGAGGTGCAGATTAAGTTGTTATATGCTTTATGTTAATATAACCATTTTTACTAGTCCAAGCTTGACATGTTTACAAATTAATAGAAAAATGAAAACTTTAAGCCAGGGTTCTCCAACCCCCAGGCTGGTGCCAGTCCCTGGCCTGGTAGGAACTGGGCCTCACAGTGAGAGGTGGCCAGCGAGGATTACCACCTGAGCTCCTCCTCTTCTCAGATCAGTGGTGGCACTAGATTCTCATAGGAGCACAAGCCCTACTGTGAACTGCACATGCAAGGGATCTTTAGGTTGCGTGCTCCTTATGAAAATCTAATTCCTGATGATCTGAGATGAAGCAGTTTCATCCTGAAACCACCCCATACTCCCGCCTCTGTCTCTGGAAAAATTATCTTCCACAAAACTGGTCCCTGATGCCAGAAAGCCTGGGAATGTCTGCTTTAAGTATTATCTGAAGGCTAATGTTAGAAAAGTCTTCACAGAGTGGCTTAATAGAAACTTCCAAACATTAGATCATGAAATTGAGTTTGCAAGAGAGGAATATCTAATTTTTATTTGGAAAGTACTAACCATTTTATCCAACAAGTGGGTCATTTTCCAATTTCTAGAATAATCTGACTCCAAATTTGCTAATATCTTATTTATTTAATAATAATAAACTACTCTTGTGCTGCTTGTAAACATATAGGAAACAGAGATGTTTTACTTATTATTCACATAAGAACATAAATGTCAATGTTTCAAATTCTATTTCTCACCAAGAAACTGATTTTTATCATGAAAAACACTATAGTTCTTGGCAAAAGCAAAAATTTTCACACAGAAAGTTTAAATTAAACCCAGTTTGTAATTGTTGAGACATATAAGCTCAAAAATAACTTCCTTTTACTGGATTTTAGATGATTTCTGCAAGTTTAATTAAAAAACTTGTTTTATTTCTTCTGATTCTTTATTAAAGTGTAATTATTCTTTTAAGTTTAAAAACTAGGCTACTTTTTAAAAAGAGTAAATTTTCAATGATAAATGACTGACAGATTTCTAGATTCTTTATTGCCTCTGTATCTCAATTGTCTGTGGTCTATTTTAAAATGTAGATGAATAAGCTATCAAGGGAGAAAATGGAGTGCTATAATTTCAGTTTTAATTTCCTACTCTGCCACTAACTCACTCTTTAATTTTGGTCAAAAATCTCTCTGGACCTCGGTTTTTTAATCGAATAAATGGGTATCTTATGATTTGTCATATTCTTTTTGTTTAGGGTATTGACAGTTGGGTGTAAAGCTTTTTGAGTCAGAAAGTGAGTTATTGGGTGAATATAGAGTAGATACCTATATTCAATTTTTCTATCTGATTAGGCAAGGGTATCTTCTTGTATATTAGTAAAATTAATTTTTACAGTGAAAATATACTTATAGGACACTACAGCAGAAGGTATTTTGTAGAGTGTTCAAGTTTATTAATATTAAAATTATTCCTTGTTTTCTGAGAGTTACGACATGGCAATGTGAGAAACTAGGTGTTGGAATTAATTACTGTCGGTATGAGCAATTCTTTTGCTCAAAGAAGAGCTACATCTTAGACTACACCTACATTTAATTTAATATGTAGGTGTAAGCAAAATCAGGTTTTACATACTGATGAATAAAAATTCTCAGTGTAAACTGGTGTTTGTTGTGCCTATTAGCAGTTATGCACTGAGGGAGCTTTCATTTATAGATACTACATATTCTCAGACCTTGGGAGAGTAGTGAGGACTTTGCAGAGATACTAGCAGAAATATATTTCAAGCTATTACCATGTATTTATAAGTAACTTTAGGGAACCAGATCTCTAGTTTTAGAGATTTTAAATAAAACATGTTAGAACTGAATTACAGGTTACATGTATTGTTAATCACACATCTTATTTTATTGTACTTTGTACGCTATTCAGTCTTACGAAAAAGTTTATCTTAATTAGAGAAGCTATGATTTCCAAAACACTTTGCATGTTGAATAATGTTCTCTTGTGTCTTTTTGCCTAGAGCACTTTATTTATTTGCTCAAAGAAGTGTCTTTCAATTATAAAAGAAGAAAATGGAGTAAAATAATTTCTTCTTCTTGGGCTACTATATTTTATATACAGTTAAGATAAATGCACTCCAATGTGCTGAGAGTATTCAGGGAATTTTTTTTTAAATAAAATATTTTAAGATGGTCCTATTTAGCCAATTTCTCCTTCTTTTTTTCTATGCTTAACTCTTTATTCAGCTCTCCTTGGTTTCTAAATGAGTTACGGTAGGGATAAATGTAAAAATGAGAGAATGATTTTTGACCATTTTATAAATTTTTTAAGTGATATTTGGCTTTTGGTGGGTATTTGTCTTTTTTAAAGGCAGATCTCCATGACAGCTTTGCTTTCTCAATTTCCCATTAGGGAGTTAATACATACCTAATACTAACTACATCAACAATAATAGCTAACACCCACTGAGGTCTTGCTCTATACAAGGCTGTTGCTTAATATGCATTATCTCATTTAATTCTGACATCCTTATGTGGTAATTACTAGCATTATCCTCATTTTACTAACGAGGAAACTTTAAAGAGGTTGAGCAGCTTGCTAGAATCACATTTGAAGCAAGTGGAAAAGTGAAGATTTGTACCCAAGTAATGTGCTCCAGAGCCAGCAACTGACCATTACATCAACAGGGAAGTCTGTGTTTTCCTTTACACTGGCAATTGACAGTTCAAAAATGTAATCAAATGAACAAGTTCACATCAACAACAGATTTTCATAAAATACCCAGTGATATAATTAATAAGAAATGTTTGAACCTTATATTCAATGCCATTTAAACATCTATGTGAATTATTTTTTATATCATCTTATAATAAAGTTGGGAACTTAACAGAGTGATCCTGAAGTTCGGTTGTAATAATAGAAATAGATGAGCAAGGAGGAACCACGACCATTTGGGAAGATAATAGTAATAACTGGGGTGGAGAGTGTTTGCTTTTCTAGATATGAATGGTAAGCTTTTAGGTGGAATTGATTGCCTGGGATGAGTAGCATCTTTTTCTCTGTTTCAGTATTTTGAATACTTTAAAATGTTATTGGTAGTGGGTTTGAAGCTTAAAATGGTTACTACTACTGATTTTCTTGATGGTATTCCATTATACTTCCTTTTTTTTGAGATTCTCCTACTATTTCCTTAACAAGTCTTTATTAGTTTCTAGGGCTGCTATAGAAAAGTACCACAAACTGGCTGGCTCAAACAACAGAAATTGATTGTCTCGTAGCTCTGGAGGCCAAAACTGCAGATCAAGGTGTTGGTAGGATTGGTTTCTTTTGAGGGCTGTGAGGAATAATCTGTCTTGGAGTGTTCAATCTTTTGGCTTCCCTGGGCCACATTGGAAGAAGAATTGTCCTAGGTGACACATGAAATACGCTAACACTAATGACAGCTGATGAACTAAAAAAAAAAAACAAACAACAAAAAAACAACAACAACAAAAAAAAAACGCAAAAAATATCTCATAATGTTTTAAGAAACTTTACAGATTTGTGTTAGGCCACATTCAAAGCCATCCTAGGCTGCAGACAGCACATAGGCTGCAGGTTGGACAAGCTTGATCTATCCCATGCCTCTCTCTTGGCTTCTAGGGGCTTGCCGGCCATCTTTGGTGTTCCTTCATCTGTGGAAGCATCACTGCAATCTCTGCCTTTATCTTTAGGTGGCATCCTTCCTGTGCATGTCTTCCTACTGCATGGGTCTGTCCCTGTGTCAAAATTTTCTCTTTTTATATCGACACCAGTCATACTGAATCAGGGCCTACCCTAATGATATCATCTTAAGTTGATCCTCTGCAAAGACTATTTCCAAGTAAGGTCACATTCACAGGTACTGAGGGTTAGGATGTCAACTTCTTTTTGCAGACCACAATTACATACATAAAAATATCCCATTCTAGTTTTAATGATGCTAGATTTCTTATGAAATAGCCTCATTAATTTTTTTTTCCATAGGGCACAACTTTTTCACCCTTTATTTCGTAAGGTAAAAGGTAAGTAGTCCATGTTGGAGACACCATCTGACTCTCTTATGATGGAGGTGTGAGTGTCTTCACTCTGTCTCAGAGTTGAGGAGCAGCTCTAAGCTGATGACTGCTTCCTCATGAATCTCCCTTTGCTTCATCCAATCTCATTATTTAGCCAGTTGGTACCTTCTCATTTGGTGGTTCTGGCAGAAGATCACATACACAGTTTAGTTGAGCCCAGAAAAATCTGGTGCCTACGATAGGCACTGGGGCAACAAAGGTGACTAAGGTGTAATAACCCCTAACACACTCACATACATACATGCACACATGGGCCTCTCTCAGGAAGCTGACAATCTAGTGGTATGGACAAAGGGACACATGATACTTAATGTGGCAAGGACCGAGATAAAAGCTTGTTTGGTTTGTTGTGAGAGCACAAAGGAGGGTCTCTTCCTTGAATAAATAATTGAGCTGAGTCTTGAAGAATGAAGGTGATGTGAGAAATACAGGGAACATTCAGGGCCTTTGTGTTTATTTTTCAGACAAAATAATAAAACCAGACTAAATTACTCTTTTGTCATCCTTTTTTCATCCAATACGCTTTTGCATTGTATGCTATGTGCCAAGCACAATTCTGTTTTACATGTATTTTTTTTTTATTTCATTCTCACAGCAACCTGGTGAAACAGGTCTTAATATTTTTCACATCTTTCCAGTGAGGAAACTGAGGCTCAGAAAAATTAAAAGCTTGCCCGGGATCCCTGGGATTCAATCCCAAGTTAGACTTTAAATATTTATACTCGCCTTCAAGAAAAAGATGGATTCCAAAACAAGGGCCAGGACTGCATTCCCAATGACCTGGATTAGATGCTGGAGTAGAATAGGCCGGATCGAAAGGCAGCAGAGTTTGAAACCAAAGGTTAAATAAGATTCTGGAATGATGCCCACATTGAAATCCAGCTAGGAAGTCCAAGCCTGACTTCTGTCTGAAGAGGATAGTCAGAATAGCAGAAGTCAAAAGGAAGGAAACCAGCATTACCAGGTCGGATTATGGGGGCTTGGAGTGGAGTGGAGGGCATCGGTCATAGTTGAAAATGTTTTTCAGCAGGCATTTCTGATTTTGACTATGGATAGAAAGAAAAATGTTAAGGAATCGAGTTGGCTTAGACTTGAAGTTTGTGCTTTTTAAAACTAAACAGAATGCACACAAACACATCTTTGCCTGTGTGTGTGTGTGTGTTTCTATGATATCAGTACTCAGTATGTTGTACTAGTTGTACTGGCCAGATGTATTAGTCCATTTTCAACCTGCTAATAAAGACATAACTGAGGGCTGGGCTTGGTGGCACATGCCTGTAATCCTAGCACTTTGGGAGGCTGAGGCGGGTGGATCACCTGAGCTCAGGAGTTCGAGACCAGCCTGGGTAACATGATGACACCCTGTCTCTACTAAAAACACAGAGAAAATTAGCCGTGCAAAAATTAGCTGGGCTTGGTGACACACGCCTGAAGTCCCAGCTGCTGTGGAAGCTGAGACAGGAGAATTGCTTGACCTGGTAGGTGGATGTTGCAGTGAGCTGAGATCACACCACTGCACTCCAACCTGGGCAGCCTGGGGAACAGAGTGAGATTCTGCCTCAAAAAACAAAACAAAACAAAACAAAAAACAAAAACACATCATAATTAGATTTGTTATAAAGGAAAGAGGTTTAATTGACTCACAGTTTCACATGGCTGGGGAGGCCTCACAATCATGGCAGAAGATGAAGGAAGAGCAAAGGAACATCTTACATGGTGACTGGCAAAAAGAATTTATGCAGGGAAACTCCTCTTTATAAAACCATCAGATCTCATGAGACTTATTCACTATCATGACAACAGCACAAGAAAGACCTGCCCTCATGATTCAATCACCTCCCATCAGGTCCTTCTCACCACACATGGGAATTATGGGAGCTACAATTCAAGATGAGATTTGGGTGGGATCACAGCCAAACCATATCACCAGAGTGTGTGGGTTAAAAGTCTTAGCTCTGCTACTTCTGAGATAGGTAACCATGGGCAAGTTAGTTATCCTGTCAGTGCCTTGTCTATAAAATGAGGATAATAATACTATCTACATATAAATCACATAGACCAATACCTACTGTACAAAAACTTCATAATTAACAGTAGCTATTGATTAGCTATGATACATTCTTGAAGGAGATTGTAATGAGAGAGACCAATCTAAGTACAAAATTACAGTATAATTATAATGATTATTTCTTGAGTGCCTACTATGTTTAATGTGTGTGCTAAGGACTTTTAGGAGTTATTCTACTTAATCCTTAAGATATCATTAGCTGTTTTTACAAAAGACAAAACTGAAACAAAAGGGGACTCATGTATCTGATATATCTGATAGAACACCATCCCAAGACATTTTAACTTGGCTGTGGGTAAGGGGACAGATTATGTAAGACTTCATATAGGATATCACGTTTAATTTTTTTTTTATCTATGGACTTCTAGAATATTGTATATAACTTGCCCATTTTTGTTCATTTAAATGGACCTCTCCATAGATCCCTGCATTTACTATGTTTATGACGTCTTCACTCTCTGCAATGGTCACCTATTGTGATTTGAGTTAGCTGTACATTGGCATCTCTGGTATCTAGCTGTACATTGGTATCTGTGGTCTCTAATATTTGCTTAATTCCTAATTATACTTTTCCCCAGAGCCACCACTACATTAAGTCTATCTCATTGAAAGCTTCTGTTATTTCTTTTATTTTCTATACAAAGCCTTCTCTCACATCTGTTCTCCAAGTGCTTGGACCACAGAAGAGATAATTAAAAGCAAACAGAAAATCACTTGGCTACTTCAAAGACATTTTATGTAGATTGACTTAAACCCTCACTAAAGTCTTTTTTTGATATTTCCAAAAGGGCAAATGCTTGTTCAGTGTAAAGGAAAACATAACATTTTATGAAGATTATCTTCTCAAGCAAGTTGGCAGTGTTACATATGTGAAACAGTTGCTGAGGAAAAGATTCTGAGGGTGTAAATATCAAATAGATGGTCAGTATCCCTGTCTTCAATTCATATCACTATTACCTTTGCACAAACCTTTGCTTTGTAGGACTTGCCAACTGAAACAGCATTATCTCTGTCTCATTAACTCCCTCAATATTCAAACATTTCTTTGCTCACTAGCTCGTAGGACTTTTACTTCACTCTTGCTTAAAAAAGAAAAAGGAGGAGGAGAAGCAGCAGCAGCTTAAGTAACTTGGCTGTTTTACTAGAAAGTATTCAGGAATCTAGGACTCTCAAGGCTTTTGTATAAAATAATATGCTGTATTATTTCAAATACTATGTTTACAAAGCTCATACCGATAAAGATTAAAAGGATGTGCCATGACAAATCTAATTCTGAGCAGGATTGCCTTCTGCAAAATAGATCAGTTGCATTGAAGTAGAACTTTTGATTTATGAGAATTAGGGCTTCTGAGGGAATTGTGTAGTGCTCTATACGTCAACAGATTAGTGTTTCCACTGAGAGTCCCGGTGGATGTCCCGCAAAGTCTAGCAAAAATCTCTTGGCTTGTAATAGTATTGCTTCTGAGCAGAGGTCAAGATACTTGGGCTTTTCCTCATGTCAGAGGCACTCTGCTTTTAGAGGAAATAGGGTTTATATTGTGAGGTGCTGGTTGTCTTAATAGGAAGTGAGTGGGGGTACCTGGATCTTTTTGGTGAGGGTGAATTGTTTTCTTCTCCTAAGGGAGAGATTCTCTTAAGTTTTGTTAAATATCTCCTGATCTTTTAGAAAGCGTTACTGCTCTCCTCCCACTCTTCTTTGTGAGATACATATTTATTTCCCTTTGTTTTCACCTCTAGAGTTTGGATGTTTTTATAAATTAGTGATTATAAAGTTCCAACAATTTAGTACAATTTAGCACATCATGTCGTTTTACTTATATCTTTTTAAAAATAGTAAATAAATGGTGAAAATAGATACTAGCCTTCTCACCATAGCATTGCACAGATTACTGCTAAATGTGGTGTTAAAATTAAAAAAAATCAAATTTTCGTAATTTGTTTTTCATTATGACAAATGATATCAAAGTGTACAGAATGTTTCGTTCTTGACTGAGGTGTGAAAACCATAGGAAGATGCCAAGTAAGAGGACAGTTCGCTTCCCATGCAGAATTTACAAAATGACAAGCTGTTCCATGAGTCTTGTACTCTTCAGCGTGATCAAGGCCTTAAAGAATCAGATTTGGGAGGATGAGTTGTCACAAAGGTTTTCTTTCAGAGAGCTACTGCTCTGTGGAGTGTTTCAGTTCTGTTGCTGTGGGGAGAGGAATGGTCTGTTCCTTCCTCTGAAAGCTAGATGAAGAAGGCTTCAGTGAGACAACTCAGAACTTTAAATGAGTCTCCCGCAGTTGGAAGCTGTAGAGGACTCGTGTCTGACTCACATGTGAGAAAACTAAAGCAGAGGTTGGACTGAGGTCTGACTCCTGTCTGAGAAATCTGGAGGTGATAAAAGACTGAAAGATTGCTTTATGATAAAGCTAAGAGGGGGCTGATGTGTTTTGATTTACCTGCACTTTCAGAGTCAGAGCAAGGGATGTGGAATGTTTCCCATTAGCTGGATCTGGGCTACCCAGGAGAACGCTGGTGTGGAATCATTTTAGAATTTGTCCAGTAGTTACCCTCAGAGGAAAGCGTCAGGGAGAGGTCATTTGGGCCAACATTTGCATTGGAATAAAACAACTAAAAGTGCTACATACAATAGAAAATAAATGTATTTTTTAGAAATGTAAGATTTAAAAAGATAGTAAAGATCTACCAAGTTAAACTATAAGTAAAAACTGGAATCAGAATGTAAGAGAATCATTTAATCCACTTTTCTCTGGGGATGTTTGAAAATGAGTTAAATTTGAATAAAAGTGGAATAGGGTAAAGGGTAAACAAACACAGGGCCCACTCTAGGTAGAAGTCCAATAGACAGCACCTTTCTTAAAGATCTGGGAACCCCAAGGAATGAGAGGTAATTGGAAGTAAACTAGCCTCATTCTCCCAGTATCATGCATTTGCTACGAACGTGACCTTGATGCTTAGCAAAACAGAAGAGGGAATTGCCTTAGTTTGCTTTCTGTTGCTGTACCAGAATACCACAGACTGGGTAATTTATAAAGAAATATTTATGTCATAGTTCTGGAGGCTGGGAAGCCCAAGATGGAGGAGCCAGCATCTGTGAGGGCCTTCTTGCTGCATTACAACACAGCAGAAGGCATCACATTGTGACAGAGCAAGGGCAAGGGAGCTAGAAAAAACTTGCTTTTATAAGAAACCTACTTGCATGATACTAGGGTAACCACTCTCAGATAAGCCCTCTCTAATAGTGACATTAATCTATTCATCAGGGCATCGTACTCATTAATTCCTTTATTCATTCATAAGGAAAGAGGGATAAAGTTTCCAATACATGAACTTTTGAGGAACACAGTCAGAGCACAGCAGGAATTCTCAGCGAAGTTATAACCACAACGTGGCTTTTGTGAGTATTCAACACCCAAATTTACTAGACTGGTGGTTCTCAGTATCCATAGAAACCTAGCAAAAGTAAATTAAAATGTTTTTTGCAGAAAGTTATTTTCATCTTTATCCTTAAAGAGTACCTATAAACACACTTTTAAGGAAAATGACTAATGGGTACTCACTGGCAATAATAACCAATCACACACAAATAAACAAGGGCACTAATATTAAGAACCAGCTGACAAAACATAAAACAGAAACAAATCTGCAAAGACTTGATACTATGGTTATAACCACAAGTTATAAAATCCCATGCCAACAATGTTTAAAGAAATAAAAATATTCCTGATAATAGAATACTCGAAAAGTGCCCTAGAAGATTGGAAAAACCAAATAAAACTTTTACAAAAGAGAAGTCCAATAGTTGAAAGTAAAAACTCAATAGATGAATCAACCAGAATAATTGTTCTGAAGATCAGTCATAATAACTTTCTAGAATGTAGCACGAAGAAGCAAAGAGATGAAAAACATATAAAAGAGGCAATAAAAAGTCACGGAGGGCAGAAAGAGAAAGTCTAATATGTGAATTCTCATATATGTCTAATCGGAGTTCCAGAAGAAGAGGATAGAAAGAATAGAGAAGAGGAAATATTTGAGGAATTGTTGGCTGCAAATGTTCCTGAACAGAACAAATACGAATCTATGGATTCAAGATGTCCAGAAAATCTCAAGTGTGACAGGTGGAAAGAAATACACACTTGAATATATCATAGTGAAGCATCAGTGCACCACATACAAGTTAAAATCTTAAAAGAAGCCAGAAATAAAAAAGAATTATCTTTAAAGGAATAGCAACTAGACTGAGCTAACTTCTTAATAACAACAAAAGAGTCAGAAGAAAGGGAAAATGTATCATTATTGTATTAAATGGAAAAATACTAAGGAAATTGCATACCCAGGGAAGATATATTTTAAGAATTTCAGTAAATAAAACACAGTTTTCAGGGAAACACTGAGTTTTTCAACAACAGGTGCTATCTAATAGAAATACAAACACATGATGGAACAGATCATACTAATATATTAATATCAGTTTTTCTGGCTTCTTCTAATAGGGACCTTATGTCCTGATGACATCAGATTTGACCATATCACTTTATCAGACAATTTTATCAGACAATACAATGCATGTGGAAGTGACAAGCAACACTTCTGAGCACTGTCGAAACTAGTGTCCCAGATAGAGGATGACCCTTAAGCTTTGATTTTGAAATGAAGAGCACATTCAGCAGAGCTCTCGTTGATCCTCCATGGATGTAAATGTGACAGAAATAAACCTTTGTTACTGTAAGACAATACAATTTTGGATTTACCTGTGATTGCGGTATGATTTGGAGATGTGATTTAGGCTGAAGGAAAATGATCCCAGAGGGGAAATCTGGAAAGCAAATGCAATGACAGGAAATTATAGACAAATATAAATAATATGAATTACTTAAAATAATAATAATGGACTGTGGGGCATAAAATAGAATTATAGTAACTGTAATGATAACACATACATTGAGAGGGGAATAAATATAATTCAAGTGTTTGAAGGTCCTTGCATTATCCAGGAATAGGGCAGCAATTAAAATACTATAAAGCTATTAAAAAAGAAGTGATCAATAAAGCCAAAAAGTCGATTTTCTAAAAAGAATAATAAAATTTACAAATATCTGTTGAGAATAATCAAGGAATAAGAAAGAGAATGTACAAATAATTTAAGGAATAAAAAGAGATCACAGATACCATATATTAAAAATAATATTAGGGCTTTATTAATATTTCATGTCAATGGTTTTGACAGTTAAGTAAAATGAACAAATTCCTAGAAAAACAAACTTACTAATGTCGACAGACAAATAGATATATATGAATAGTATTTTATCTATTAAATAAAGTATGTTAAAATATTCCTACAAAGAACTCTGAGTCTAACTGTCTTTATTATTGAACTCTGTCATATTCTACCAAACAGTAAAATAATTTTTATACAAATTCTTAAATATTAGTAGAAAAGAAGGAACATTTCCCAATTTATTTTATGAGGCCAGCATAACTTTAATATCAGAAGCTGACACAGCCATTAGGAAAGGTAAAATCATAGGTCTTTCTCATTCATGAACATAGGTACAAATTCTAAGCAAAATTTTGCAAATATAAAAATACATTGCAAAGTTGAATTTATTCCAGAAATGTGAAATTCGTTGGACATTTAAAAATCAATCAGTATAAATTAGCACAATTTTAAAAAGAGAAAATATATGATTCTTTTAATAGAGGCAGAAAATCAGGTAATAAAAGTCAACATCTAGTTCATGACAAAAATTCTTAGCAAATTAGGATCAGCATCATTAATATAATGAGATATTATTTGCAAAAATTGCATAGCAGAATCAAACCTAAAATGACATTTAACATTTTCTCTTTTGGATCAGGAATCAATGACGCTGGCTGGCTGTCCACCATTTCTAGTCAACGTTACATGGGAAACCTGACCCAAATCAGATAGACAGACAAAAAAAAAAAAAAAAAAAGATTTGAGATTAAAAACAACATACAAAATTGCAACTGATAACAGTTGGCATGATTCTATATAAAACATCAAAGAGATTCAATTATTATGACTAATGAGAATTCAATAAGGTGCATATTAACATACAGCAATGAATTGCATTTTTTATATACCAGCAAAATAACAGTTAAAATGAGGTAATACACATTTTATTCTAACTTAAGAAAACATGAAGCAATTGGGAATAAATCTAACAAAGATATGTAAGAATTCTGTGGAAAAAATATAAAACTTTATATTAAAATGACTGAAATAAACTTAGAACAAAAATCAGTGGAGTGAAATATTCAAAATTATTAAAAATCTCAGTTCTATCTTAGTTGAGACAGAATTGATTTCTATATATTTAATGAATTTCAAATGGAATCTTAGCAGGCTCTTTTGTTCAATTCAACAAGCTTGTTCAAAATGTATATGGAACTTCAAAGGGTCAAGAAAAGCCAAGAAAATCTTAAGAAGGGAATATAAGATGGGAATAATTGACTTATCAGGTATCAAAACATATTTTAAAGTTATGTAATTATGACAGTGGCATGGGGTTAGGCAAGTTGGGGAAAAAACAGAGTAGAAAGTCCAAGAAGAGATCCACTTTTTGAGGGATATTTGAGCAGTGGAAGAGATAACTTTGCAGATTAGTGTGAAAAAGACAAACTTTTAAATAAATAATACTGGACCATTTAGGTATCAAACTGAAATAAAATTAAAGTTGACACCTACCTCACACCATATAAAAACTGACCTTTGTGCATATTAAATACTGAAATGTCAAAGGTCAAATACAAAGGTCTAGAAGATAATATAAAAGAATAATTTCAAGCTAGGAAAGTCTTTCTTATACAAGATACAAAAACCAGTACCTATAGAGGAAAAGACTGACATATTGATTTGTATTAAAATTAACAACATCTATCTATCAAAATACCCCCTTAAAAGTGTGGTAAGACAAATTACTCAGTTGGGGAAATTGATAAAAATTTATATAACCCAAATCAGCCAAACAAAAAGGACAAATATTCAGGACTTATAAAGACACACAAATCAGTAAGAAAAAGAGGCAACTTAAAAGAGAATATTCAAATGGTCAATGTGTACATAAAAAGATAACCAATTTTATTAATAATTAGATAAATAATTCTGCAATGAAATGCTATTATATTCTCATCTGGTTGGTAAACGTTATAAAATCCGACAATACCAGTCACTGGGGAGGTTGTAGCAAAACTCATTGCTGGTGGAAGTGTAAACTTATGCATCAGTTTAGGAAGGTTTGACATTATCTAGTAGAGTTGAAGATGGCCCTGTCCTATGATCCAGCAAGTTCATTCCTAAGTGTACTCTTGAGATACTCTTGGGCATGTACCTCTTCAAGGTAGGTGGACAAGAATTTTCAAAGCAGAACTGTTTATAATAGCCAAACACCAGAAAGAACTTGAGTGTAAGTCAGTAGTAGAATGCTACAGTCACACAATGAACTAATAAAGCCAGAAACATGAATGAACTATATCTAAACATGTATGAGTCCCACAAAGATAGCTTTGAGCAGATATTGAAATTCTCAAAATTATACACACTATGTAATTTCATTTATATGAAATTAAACAGCAGAACTAAACTGGTGTATATAGTTTGGGGGATGCATAACTAGGTCATAAAATTTTAAAGAAAAATAAGGAAATGATGATCATAAATATCAGGGTTGTATTTACTTCTAAGGGGGAAGAAATGGGCAGTGATTGGGGTGGTGCACACTTAGGGGGTCATTGGTTATGAAGTGGTTTATTAAGTTCTTTTTCTTGACCCAGATGGTGATTATTTGGGAGGCTGCAATATATCAAGATTTACATTTGTGTTTTATATACTACTTCAATCTATGTTATTTCATAATTAATAATTTTTAAAAGATCCAGTCTGGCAAAAACAAATCCACATAAGTGTCAGTGTTACTTTGGTACCCAGACAATTCTATGGCATAATTTTAAAAACTTCTTTTCAGCCTGTGTTTATTTTGCAAACTATAGAATGATAGGTTTCTAGGCTTTTTGGGTAGAAGAGAATTTGAAGTTCTCTACAGCTAGCCATACCATCCAATATTGGTAGCCACTAGCCACATGTGACTATCGAGCACTTGAAATGTGGCTAATTAAAGTGTGTATCTAAAATACACATTGGGTTTCTAAGATTCAGCATGAAAAAAGAATATAAAAAATTCTATTAATTTTATATAGATTATATATAAAATGATATTTGGACTATATATATGGTTAAACCTTATTAAAATTAACTCTACCTATTTCATTATTAAAATATGTCTACTAGAAATTTTAAACTACATATGTAACTAATTTTATTTCTTAAGGATAATGTCAGTTGAGTCCTTTTTATAGATAAAGACGAGTCCCAAATATAGTAAATTACTTGCCAAAAACTAATCTATTATAACTAATACACACATTAAATCTTAAAATTTTCCTGAGGTGTCTGGATATAAGAAAAGTTCATGAGCATCACAGTCCTCCAAATCTAGATTGTCATACACTTATGGTAAAATACAAAGAATTGTTGGCCTTGCTGTAGTGCAAATTTGACTTCAAATCACAGCAATGTAGCTATGTCACTTTCATAAAGTTACTTAATTTAATAAGGTCTTAATTCCTTTGTTTATAAAATTGTGTGATATTAGATTACTAAGCAATGGCAACAATAAAATGAGATAAGTATGCTAGTTTTTAGTAAGGTGACTTTTAAAGAGTAAATCTTTTAAAGGGTATTTCATTTTAGTATTATATAGGTTGTCTCTGCCATAGAATTTTTCATTTTCTTGTATATTGTTTTGGGATTGAGGCCTATTACTATTAGTCTTTTATTTTACTTCTACAAGTGGATTCAAAGTTACAGTAGGCAGATTTGAGGATACATCCTAACAAAGTTTCTAAATGTGAAAAAAAATATTTATATGACCAGGGTCAAATTTTAAAATCAATATTTTATAAACTTAGGAGTTTTTAAAGAAGCAATGAAACTAGTTACTTTATAAATTAGTAGGGGAAAACATCAGAGCCTAGGAACACCTTTGGATAAGTTTGAAAGACTAATGGAAGTAAGAGAGACAGTGAAATTCATGTGCTGTAATACTAACCCAATATTAGCTATTAGCTACTTGAGGTTATTGCTTCTTTACATAGAATTAGAAGAAAAATAAAGAAAGAAAGATTAAAAAGACATTCATAGATTTTAGTTTTAACAATGAATTGAAAAAGGCAAAGCATTTCTCAATAACAACTCTGTCGAATTAAGAATAGAGTAGGGTAATTGAATAAGGTCAAGAAGAAAGTGACTTAATTTGCAGTTATGTAAGCAATAGAGACCAACATCTTGGCAGCAAGGCTATTAATTACTATGATAACCTACTAGAGGTGGCTAGCTGTAAAATTGCTTTCCCTAAAAGGCTTTCATTTGTATAGTGTTTCATTTTGGTAGAGACATGGGATGTATTAATTGATCTTTTCTTAGTATCTTCTAGGGTGAGGACAGGGAGAACATAATTTATTCATTTACTACTCTTTGTTGGTCTCTTTACATACATTAAACCATTAATTATTACAACAGTCTTGTGATGGTGGTGTTACTATGCTTTTATTTTTAATGAAAAAACTGAGATTCAGAAAATTTAATTACTTACATTTTTTAAATGGTCTAAAATCACGTACTTAGTAAGGGACTAAACAAGGATTTGAATTTAGTTATATTTATCTGACCTGAGGCCTATGCAGGCGCTTCTGTCTTTGACAGGGGCTCCTACTGTTCGTTGGTTCATGAGTCTGTATTTTAGTATTTTGGAAGTGGAGTCCTTGATGCAAATTTATACAACTAAGATCTCCATGTGATATCATGCTGCTTTGCATTGCCCAGCTCCTCAACACCTCACTTGGAGAACCACTTCTACAGTTCATTAATATATCACTTTGTTAAAAATGTTTTTAGTTGTTATGCATGCATAAGAGTTGTAATGGATATATAATAGTTGTACATATTTATGGGATATATGTGATATTTTGATACAGGCATACAATGTGTAATAGTAAAATCAGGGTAATTGGGGTATCCATCACCTCAAACATTTATCATTTTTTTTGTTAGGAACATTCTAATCATTCTTTGGGTTATTTTGAAATATACAACACACTATTGTCACCTATAGTCACCCTATTGTGCTACCAAACACTAGATCTTATACCTTCTGTCTAACTGTATTTTTGTTCCTTTAAACATTCCCTCTTCCTCCTTTCTGCTCCCCCTCCCTACTACCCTTCTCAGCCCCCGGTAATAATCATTCTACTGTCTCTCTCCATGAGTTCATTTTTTTTTTTTTTGGCTCCCATATATGAGTGAGAACATGCACTATTTGTCTTCCTGTGCCTGACTTATTTCACTTAACATAATATCCTCCAGTGCCATTCACATTGTTGCAGATGATAGGATTTGTTTACTTTTAATGGCTGTATATTTCACTGTGTATATGTACCACATTTTCTTTATCTATTCATTTGTTAATAGACACTTAGCCTGATTCCGTACCTTGGCTATTGTGCATAGTGCTGCAGTCAACATGGGAGTGCAGAACTCTTTGCTATATTGATCTCCCTTTTTTTAAAAAAAACAAAAAACAAAAAACAAAAAAGAACAGTATATATCCAACAGTGGGATTGCTAGATGATATAGTGGCTCTATTTTTGTTTTTTGAGGCACCTCCGTACTGCTCTCCATAGTGGCTGTACTAATTTACTCTCCCATCAACAGTGTATGAAGGTTCCCCTTTCTCCACATCCTTGCCAGCATTTGTTATTGCCTGTCTTTTTCATAAAAACCTTTTTTAATTGTGGTGAGGTAATATCTCATTGTGGTTTTAATTTGCATGTCTCAGATGATTAGTGGTGGTGTACATTTTTCTATATTTCTGTTGCCCATTTGTATGTCTTCTTTTGAGAAATGTCTATTCAGATTTTTGCCTATTTTAAAAATTAGAATATTTGTTTTTTAAATATTGAGACATTTGAGCTCCTTATATATTCTGCTTATTAACCTCTTGTCAGATGGGTAGTTTGCAAATATTTTCTCCCATTCTGTGCGTTGTCTCTTTGTTGATTGTTTCTTTTGCTGTGCAGAAGCTTTTTGACTTTATGTGACTCTGTTTTTTGTTTTTTTTCCCCTGTGCTTTTGAGGTCTTAGTCAAATAATCTTTACCCACACCAATGCCCTGGAGAATTTGCCCAATGTTTACTTCTAATAGTTTCATAGTTTTAGTTCTAAGTCTTTAATTCACTTTGGTTTGATTTCTGTGTATGGTGAGAGATACAGGTCTAGTTTCATTCTTCCGCATATGGATATTCAGGTTTTCCAGCACCATTTATTGAAGAGTATCCTTTCTCCAAAGTACGTTCTTGGCAACTTCGTCAAAAATGAGTTAGCTGTAAATATGTTGACTTATTTCTGGGTTTTCTATTCTGTTTCATTGGTCTATGTGTCTGTTTTTATACCTGTACCATGCTGTTTAGTTATTGTAGCTTTGTAATATAATTTGAAGTCAGGTAATGTGATGCCTTCAGCATTGTTCTTTTTGCTTTGGAGAGCTTTAGCTATTCTGTGCCTTTTGTGGTTCCATATAAATTTTAGGACTACTTTTCTATTTCTATAAAGAATGGAATTGATATTTCGATTGGAGTTGCACTGAATCAGCAGATTGCTTTGCATAGTATGGACATTTTAACAGTTTTGATTCTTCCAATCCATCAACATGGAATATCTTCCCATTTTTTGTGTTGTTTTTAATTTCTTTCATCAATATTTTACCATTTTCACTGTAGAGATCTTTTGTTTCTTTGGTTAAGTTAATTCCAGGGTATTTCATTTTGTTTGTAGCTATTTAAAATGAGATTACTTTCTTGATTTCTTTTTCAGATTGTTTGCTGTTAGCATATACAAATTCTACTGCTTTTTGTATGTTGATTTTGGGTCCTGGACTATTAACCTTTAAATGACAAGTGTAGTAATCACAAACAGGCTGGAACATAACTTTGATAGTCCTAAGTTTTAATGTGTTATCTCAACAGACATGTAATTGGAATTGGTAGGAAGTGAGCATTGGCAGAGATTAACAATTAGACTATTTTTATTCTTCAAATTTCACATCTGCTTTGGCTTATTTGATGACTTTTATAAATGCCCTGTACAGTCTGGGACAAGCCACAGCATTACTCAGTCTCTCTGTAAAACAATTGTGTTTTGCAGGTTGCCCAAATTGATTCTATCTGTACCAAGTATAATATTGATAATTTTGAATTTGATGTTATTTTTCAGAGGGGGAAAATTGTACTGGAAGGTGGGACTTTAGTAATGTTATTTACTTTATTTTATTTACATTAGTACTCTGTGACAGATTTTTTCACCCAAATCACTGGGCTGTGCGATTCTATTTGGTGCATATAATTTATATTGTTACTGAAGTTTTTCCTAGCTTGATTCTGAATTTCCTAATCAACTAAATAAGCCGTAAGTACCTCTAGATCATCAAAATTTCCTCAATACAAATATTAATAGGTTTTTTTTTTTTAAGTTTACTGACGAGATTTCATTAGTCTTTCTCATATTTTCTTCTTTCTCAATTTCATGAGCAAATTCAAAACATTTATTTTTTACTAAATGAAGCAGAAAACTGTAGGTTTAATATATGGTCATTGTCTGGAAGAAGACGCTGTAAACTAAACTAACATGTTTTGTGCTTTCAGATTTCCCAACTAATATTTTAAAAAATATTTAAAAAAATATTTTAGGCCAGGCGCGGTGGCTCAAGCCTGTAATCCCAGCACTTTGGGAGGCCGAGGCGGGTGGATCACGAGGTCAGGAGATCGAGACCATCCTGGCTAACCCGGTGAAATCCCATTTCTACTAAAAAATACAAAAAAACTAGCCGGGCGAGGTGCCGGGCGCCTGTAGTCCCAGCTGCTCAGGAGGCTGAGGCAGGAGAATGGCGTGAACCCGGGAGGCGGAGCTTGCAGTGAGCTGAGATCCAGTCACTGCACTCCAGCCTGGGCGACAGAGCGAGACTCCGTCTCAAAAAAAAAAAAAAAAAAAAAAAAAAATTTTAGACTTTAAGTTTTAAACTTATGCTAAAGTTTAAATCTTGCCATAATTCCTACTTTATTAATTCTTGCTATCAAAAATAATCATCAGAGAGTTTATTGCTCAATTTCTTTGAGGCATAAAGATGTGAATCAAAATAGGTTCTCAAGAGTAACTTTTAATTCTCATATTTATTCAGGCATGAATCAAAGTTTTCATTACTTCAGTGTTTCTCTTTTTGTATTCCATTTTAGTGGCAAAATGTAAGATAAATATTTTCATGGATGACTTAAAATATGTGATATTTACTAATAAAATGCCAATTTTTAAAGATAAATGCATATTTAAATTATTTAAAAACTGTCATTTGCATACAAGATAAGTGTAATCTGCTTCAGGTTCTGAAGAAAACATGCAATTCAAAATCATTGATTCTTTTCCTATGTGAATTTCTTGTTTGCCCTCCAGCTATGTTACAAAAGTGAGTAAAATGGATTTTTAAAAAACTTTCTATAGAGACTGGTAAATTGATTTCCCCATCTTTTAAGGGGAAATCAGAGTAACAATAGAACAACTTTCATGGGAGGTATTCAAAGTGCTTTACAAACATTGTCTCATTAATCCTCACACCAATAATTGGAAAACATTATTGTCCCAGTATTTCAGGTGAGAAAAAGAAAATATCGAGAGGTCTTATTTTTTCAAATCACGTGCTGAGTCAGAGATCAAGTTTATAATAGAATTTTGTCTTTTGTTTCTGCTACCAAAGAACATTGCTATGTTCTGTGCATTTTGACGCTAAAGAAGAGAAGGCTTCAGAACAATCTCTATTATTAAAAAGTTACCAAGGAAGCACATGGATAATGATGATAAGCAGAAGTTACTTTATTTTCTTGGGATATAGAATGAGTAGAAGTACTGCTACTTCAACTGAAATTTGGGTAAAGAGATGTTAAATTCTAAAGGGAAAGGGATAGGAAGTAATTCTAGGTAAAAGCAGCAATGCCATCCAAGAGTTAATGAGGGAGGAGCTATTTAAACACTTAAGATGGAGACTCAAGAATGAGTAGATGGATCTAGAGGAACAGAAAATAACACCAAATTCTGATAACATAATTGGTGTTTAAAGAAATTGGTCTATTTATCCAGGAAGTTTCTGGTGGAAGTAGCTAGAGAAAAGACGTAAAAAGTTGTATACAATATGATGGAAGAAGAGGTGTGTGACCAGTTGTCTTAGTCCACTTTGTGTTGCTATAGATAAATATCTGAGGCTAGGTAATTATAGGTAATTTATAAAGAACAGAGGTTTTTTGGCTCATGATTCTGCAAGCTGCCAAGCAAGGCACCAGCGTCTGTTCCTAGTGAGGGCCTCAAGAAGCTTTTAATCATAGTGGAAGGCAAAAAAGGAGAAGGCATTCCACATGGTGAGAGTGGGAGCAAGAGGGAGATGGGGAGTGTCATACACTTTTAAACAGTCAGACCTCATGAGAAATCATTCACTATCTCAAGAATGGAACCAAAGGAATGGTGCTATCCATTTATGACAAATCTGCTCCCATGATCCAGTCGCCTCACATCAGACCCCACATCCAACATTGGGGATTACATTTGGTGGGGAAAAATATCCAAACCATACTACTTAGTGATCAAGAAAAATACACTTACCTCCTATAAATTAGCAGATTAAAGGAGATAACTGATATAGTCTAGCAAATTGTGGTTACTTAATAAATAAATAAACATTAGTTGCCATGCACTTCCTTCCCAGACCAAGATGAATTGTATCCCAGTGAATTACAGATGTTTGCTAGACTAGGCTAGTCATTGAATAATCACGAAAATAAGAATGGAAATGGAGAAGTGTCTCATTTTCCAAAGAAGCAAAAATACAAATTAGCAAAACTATAGTCAACAAATAAATAAAAACACATACAATTTTAGAATGCTTTATTTCAAAGGTTTTCATCAGGAATATAACAGAGGATCAGTCATCTCTATTAAGCAGTGCTTTTTTCTTGGCTTCTGCATTCTGCTACATCCTACAGCTAGTGTGAAACACCATCTGTAGATTCAGGCCACCCCATATCTCTACTAAGATCAGTACTAAAATTAGATTGAATGCAGTTGATCGTCTCTAAAACTCTGACAGTTAGTATTTAGGCAGTCCAGCCCTAATTTTGGAAACTTTGGCCTTGTCTGGTTGCATATTTTTAATTCTTTATCTTAGCAGCAACTCCTGGTATTCTAATTTTCATAAAATGATGGTTAGGAGCTGAGGGAACAATCTTGGGACAGAAAGTTTATCTCATGTCTGGAAGGTGTGAACTGTTTACATAAGCAATTATAAAGGACTTAGGACCTTTCTGATTCAAGCCAGTATTAAATTCAATGGATGTGGATCATAGGATATATGATATTATTCATGGTTCTTTGCATCATATGGGTTCTTAGTCATAGATAGGGGAAGCTGAAAACTTCCTAAAAGCAGAGTTTATTTCTGGGGAGAAGGTCTTGAAAAAAGCTAAGGGGATTAAATTACCATTGAAATAGACTGGGTTCAATTCCACCAGAGTTTAGGGAATAAAACCAATTATATAGACTGACAACACAGACGGTATATATAGGTATGCTCTTAATCAGTTTCACACATATTGGGATTGCCTTCATGTTTAGGCCATTAAGTGTAGGAAATATATCTCAACTATTAGTAGCTAAACTCCTAACATACTCTCAAACAAAATTCTCAAACTTGTCTTAAAGGCTGGGCATGGCTCTGAACCTGTAGGTGGCAGACTTTTCATACATGTGGCATGATTCCTAAATACTGAATACCTCCTATGTATTGGGTTCCTTTCTTACAGACTAATTATGGGATTGGTGTTTTTTTTTTTTTTTTTTTTTTTTTTTTTGAGACAGAGTCTCGCTCTGTTGCCCAGGCTGGAGTATAGTGGCACAATCTCAGCTCATTGCAAGCTCTGCCTCCCGGGTGGGATTGGCATCATTTCTATAACAAATATGAGCTAGGTTGAGTGTTCCAGTTATCTCATTCTGCGTAAGAAGTCAACTTAAATTCAACCAACTCAAATTTGTGTCTTGGAAATTTTATACTCAATTTGTCACACATCAACCATTTTGTTACACTCATGGATGTGTCACTTGTGTCTGCTCCACACTGTGTAAGGCTTCACTTGGGAGATCCTAGGGTTGGAGGTGACTCTTGAATAGCTGGGTTATAATTTGGAGGGTTCTTACTCACGTATCTGGTAACTGAGCTGGGAGGAATTGAAGCCTGAGCTCAGCTGTGGCTGATGATCTGAATAGGTACACGTGGTCTCTCCATGCGGTTTGACCTTCTTAGAGCATGGTGACAGGTTCTATAGGTAATGGCCAGAGAAGAAGCACAGAGAAAGAGCTGCCTGAGAACCAAGGCAGGAGCTGTAGGGCTTCTTTTGACCTGGTCTTTAAAGTTATGCGGCATTATTTTTGTTACATTTTGTTGGTTACAATGGAGTCTCTAAAACCAGCCACACTCAAAAGGAAGGGAATTTGCAAAATCATGTTGTAAAAGACCTTTTGGGGTGGGAGACATTGCTGTGGGAATTTTTGAAAAAACATCTGCCACACTATGCTGATTTTGGTTAGTTTGATTAATTTTTTTTTGGCCAATGAATTAAAGTGGAAACATCTAGGGAAACCTGCAAGTCACTTCTTGATGCACACTTACGCTTTTTTAGACTCATCTATGTTGGCAAAAGCCGTTCAATTGTGAGTTTTAAAATCATCACTGCCTCAGGATATTTTTGTAAAAGCTGTAATGGTTATATACTCATATATCCTATTCAATAGAAATGTGTAAACCAGAATGCCAAATATTTTATGGTCCAGAGACAATGGATATATATGTCTACCTTTATTCCTTAATATTGACATAGATTTATTGTTATAAAAAGTCCTGTGTCTTTTTCATAGCTACAATAATTTATTATCTCCCATCCTGAAACAATGGTTTAAAATGTTCTTGGGTTGCTGCTATTCATTTCTTGTATTATATTATTAATTTTTTATCTATAGGTATATAGTGATTTTTTTTTCATTTGGGGTTTTATGGTTCTTAGAAATAGTGACAAGAGGAGAAAATCTTGCCAGTTTTGTGCTGCACCTTTAAAACAATGACAAGAGTTTGAAAATTGGTTAACTCGCAGTTAGAATCATGCTGAAATGGAAAGGGGTAACGTTTATTACAACTTCTACCATTTAATTTTTGCATTCCCTATACAATCCTTCAAGTCTATATTCATTAGCTGTGAAAGAAAAGATACTATGTTCTGGTTTATGCAGTGTCAAGTGACTGAGACATTTTGATTAGCAATCTATCTTTTCTTTTTTTTTTGAGACTGAGTCTGGCTCTGTCGCCCAGGCTGGAGTGCAGTGGCCGGATCTCAGCTCACTGCAAGCTCCGCCTCCCGGGTTTACGCCATTCTCCTGCCTCAGCCTCCCGAGATGCTGGGACCACAGGCTCCCGCCACTTCGCCCGGCTAGTTTTTTGTATTTTTTAGTAGAGATGGGGTTTCACCGTGTTAGCCAGGATAGTCTCGATCTCCTGACCTCATGATCCGCCCGTCTCGGCCTCCCAAAGTGCTGGGATTACAGGCTTGAGCCACCGCGCCCGGCCTGCAATCTATCTTTTCAATTCTAGCCTGTGATTTATTCTTGGAGAGAAATGGATTAAGATAGGAATAGTTAATTTTTATGGCCTCATAACTGAGTAATACAAAATGGTTTTATTTCAATATTATATCTTTAAAGACTACAGAATGCTTTCATTTGATTCTTCCTGGAACAAATTTATTTCTGTGAGAGAAAGCAAATATGTGCAAGAAATAGTTGACTGTTTCTGTACCGTCTTCAGCTTCTTGACCTTCTGAGTGAAGATAAATTTACTGGATTGGTCCTCGGCTATGGTTTGAATGTGTCCCCCAGAATTTATGTCTCAAAAATGTAATCCCCAATGTGACCATGTTAGCAAATAGGGCCTAATCAAAGGTGTTTAGGTCATGAGGGCTCTTTCCTTATAAAAGGGCTTGTGGGAGTGGATTCTCATCTTTGTGCTCTTGCTCTTTCACTTTCCACCATGTGATGACCCAAGACCTTGATCGGGGACTCCCCAGTCTCCAGAACTGTGAGCCAATACATTTATATTCATTATAAGGTGCCCATTCCCAGATATTTCTATTATAGCAGCAGAAAATGTATGGAGACCCTCAAAGTTCTTTTGACTCTGGTCCTATCCTCATTTCCAAACTTCTTTTAGAATCCAAACTTATTTTTATGAATCCTTCCTTATGTTAAAACTCTACTTATTTGTACTTCCATGATCACAATATACACGATCCCTGACTTATGATGGTTCTATTTAAGATTTTTCAACCTTATGATGGTACAAAAGTGGAACACATTTAATAACTAGGCTAAGCTATGGTGTTTGGTAGGTTAGCATATTACATGAGTTTTCAACTACAATATTTTCAGCTTAATACATGTTTATTGAGATGCAACCCCATTCTAAGTTGAGGAGCATCTCTATTTACTTTCCTCTTTACATAGGATCAAAGCGTTCCTCCACTTGAGCTACTTTCTTCTCTCAAGACCAGCAGTCAAAAATTCTGTTCATCTTTTAAGGTGGTGTGGATTTTCTGATTCCCACTCATAATGCAGCAAGAGAAGCCTAGAAATCTGCATTTTTAACAGACAACAAAGTGATTCTGATATGGGTGTTCTGTCCACAACACCTTGAGGAACTTTAATTCATGGTTGGTCATAGGCAGAATAATGTTCTCCTAATGACATCCTCATTCTTATCTTGGGAAACATGGGTGTGTTATATTAAATGGCAAAGGGACATTAAGATTGCAAATAGGTAGGTTGCTATTTGCAATCAGTTTACTAAGGTTGTGTATCAGTTTAACTTTAAATGGGGAGATCTCCTAATTTGTCTAGGTGGGTTGCATGTAATCAGAAGAGTCTTTAAAAGTGGAAGTGGAAGCAGAAGAGGAATCTGTCAGAGAGGCGATGTGATGATAGAAGCAGAACTCAGAGCGATGTCATGTGAGAGGCAATAGACCTGCCCTTGCTGACTTTGAAGGTGGAGGGGGAGAGGGCCACTAGCTAAGAACCTCTAGAAGCTGCAAAGAAAGCAAGAAACAGATTTGCCCCTTGTACTCATTTCCTAGAGCTGCTATAACCAAGTACCACAAACTGGATAACCACGTACCACAAAATTTTAAAGAATCTGTTCAAATTCTTTGAAAGAAACTGGGTAACTTAAAACAGCAAATATGTTTTCTCAAGATCTAGAGGTTAACAGTCTCAAGATCTAGAGGTTAAACTAAGGTGTCAGTAGGGATATCCGTGCTCTGAGACTCTGGATGGGATCTTCCTTTGCTTCTCCCTGCCTTCTGGTGGTGGCCATTGATAGTTGGTGGTCCTTGGCTTGCCGCTGCCACACTCCAGTCTCTGCCTCTATCATCACGTGACATTTTTCCTGTGTGTCTCTGTCTTTCATGCTGTTTTCCTTTTCTTATAAGAATATCAGTCATATTAGATTAGACCTTCACTAATGACCTCATCTTAAATTGCTTCAAGCTAAAAGACCCTATTTCTAAATAAGATCTTATTCGCAAGTACCATGAGTTAGGGCTTCAACGTGAAAGAATACAAGGCTGCCAGTGCCTTGCTTTTAGCCCAGTGAGACCTGTGTTGGACTTATAATCTCCAGAATTACAAGATAATCAATTTGTATTGTTTTAAGTCACTAAATTTGTGGTAATTTGTTACGCAGCAGTCATAGAAAACTAACACATGGACCAACTCAAATGCTGTCTCGTCTCTGAAGTTCCTATCTCTTCTTGCTAAATTCCATCTATTCTCCCAGTATGAACTTGTTTATACTTCTCTAAATAAACGTTCATCACTAATCATTACCTTGTTGTTTTGTTATGTTTTGTGTCTCTTTAATATTAAAGCTCTTGAGGGAAGAAGCAATTTATTCTTTGTATCTCTTTGAGAAATTACCAGCTAATATTCATTTAATAAGTATTTAGTAAAAGAATGCTAAATTCTCATCTAGAACATAATTCCTTTGTCATAGTGTCAAATAATTCTTTGAGAGGTGCTACTTTGAAACTAAAATAAAACTGAAATCACAGAAAGGAAAAAAAAGTCCTTTAAGAATGTGCTATGAAACCATTTTATAGTCACTTTTACTATAGTTACTATAAAAACTTTACTCCTATAAGAAAAATAAAAGCAATATTGGTCTTGTGTTTTACCTTAAATTTTATTTTGGGTTTAGGACAGCTTGATAAAAAGAGCAATTGCATATGCATTTTGTTGTTGTTGTTAGTTTGGCTTACTCTAAAAGTGTAGCTTTGCAAGTGTAGCACGGAAAATGTTGGCATTCCATTGGCCAGCAAAACCCTCAATGATTTGCCCTGGAAAACTATAGCGGATCAGTTTTATTTTTCTATTTGGTTCAATTTCTATAGCTAATGCAGCCTGCATATTCCTGATTAAATATGCCTACTGAATATAGTTAATATCAGTCTTTATTTTTGTATGATTGCTAAGTGTTCCACAGTACATTTAGATGTTTTAAAATTGTTACTTATAGAAGAATTTGAAAGAATCTGTTAACCAGATCATCTGTGTGTATGTCTGTTGGCTCTATTTAGCTTAACAGTTGTACTTTAAGTTATCAAATCAATTGAGTTTCCATAATTTGTCATTAAGATCCTCACTTTGTGACAGTTGATGGAATGCTCTTAAAATAATTTTTTATCACAAGATTGAAGATAAATGAAAAAACAACATTTCTCTCTTGTCTCAATTCTAAGTAACCATTTATTTAAGATTTTAAAGTTTCTGTGCCATATTTCTGTTTCCAACATATGTTGAAAGAAGCAACTTAAAAAAATACCTTCATGCTGCCTCTTATTATTGCTGGAAATTAACTAATTAACTACTTTATTAATTAATTTACTATTTGCTTTTTACTATGGGTCTATGACCAATAAACCATATTCAGTGTTGTGGTTAACAACAGCAGCAGCAACACAACAAGAATAAATTTTCACTAAAGAAACGAAGAAGCTCTAGAACTATTGGAGCTACCAAAACTCATATATATACACATATATACACACACACACACACACACACACACACACACATATATATATATATAAAATTACAGAAGGTCTAAAAAAATAGCAAGACATCAACTGTTCATGCCAATAAACACTGGTGATAGAATCAAACAATTGAAATGGTGGCAGGGATGATGCTCACATTATTAAGGACTCATTTGCTATAGTGTGCAGTAAATGGATTTGTATGCAAGTGACGACAGTATATAGAACCTCTCAATAATTCAAGGTAGATTTGGTTTTAAAGTATGTAGTAACATGTTATTGGAGATATCCTAAATAAACATATGTTTGATTAACTGAAGAAATAATCACACTGGCATACATATTTTCTCTCTGTTGAATGTAATAAGATTGTTATTGTATTTTTTTTTTTTCTGTGAGATGGAGTCTCGCTCTGTTGCCCAGGCTGGAGTGCAGTGGCACTATCTCAGCTCACTACAACCTCCGCCTCCTGGGTTCATGCCATTCTCCTGCCTCAACCTCCCGAGTAGCTGGGACTACAGGCACCTGCCACCATGCCCGGCTAATTTTTTGTATTTTTAGTAGAGATGGGGTTTCACCATGTTAGCCAGGATGGTCTGAATCTCCTGACCTCATGATCCGCCTGCCTCAGCCTCCCAAAGTGCTGGGATTATAGGCGTGAGCCACCGTGCCTAGTCAATTGTTATTGTATTTTAATGGGTAAAATATGTTCGTAAGAATATGCCATATATGCTGGGGCTTCCTATTCTACATGTTTATAAATTGCAAACTTTATGTGAAAGAGACTGAGAAAAGTTTAAAACTTCTAAGAAAAACACTTTCAGTGGTTTAATTATATAGTACAACTGAAGATTTAAAAACTAACAACAGTAATAAATACTTCACATTGTTCTAGACACTGTTATAAATAATCTACATGTATCTACTCCATTAATCCTAACAATAAGCTTAAGAGGTAGGGACTATTATTTTCCTAATTTTCTAGATGAGGGACCTGAGGACTAGAAATAGTAGGTTACTTGCCAAAGGCCACTTATGTGGTAAGTGGTAGAGACAGGACAAGTTCAACAGCTATTTACTGAGTGCCTTTTTATGTTAGGTAGTGGTACAGGTGCTAGAGATATGGCAGCCACAAAAACAGATTTTAAAAAACCCAGTTCTTAATAATTTACATTCTTAGGGATTATTTTTCCTGAGAAAAGGGATCAGTTATCAAGAAGTAAAAAACATCCTGTAGCAAGCCACAGAGAAAATGATTGCTAATACTTCATTTTTTTTTTTGGTCATGTTTTTATCATTGCCAAACTTCTTTCTCCATGAAAAGAAAATTCATCTCATCTTAATCGTTTTTACTTTAGTGGTCAAACGTCACCTATATGTAGTCCTGACCCTCAGATGGCCCAGAACACTAAAAGTAGATCTTCAGTTATCTAGGTTCTAAAACAAATTCTGCCAAATTATATTATCTAGGCTCTACAGCAGTGGTGTATTTGAGGCTTTGTGGACCATTCAGTCTCTGTGGCAACTACGCAGTTGTAGCCTGAAAGTACCCGTAGAAGATCTGTAAATGAATGGATGTGGCCAGATTTGGCCCTGCAGGTTATAGTTTGCCAACCCCTGATCTAGACAGTAGTATCACCTGGAGACAGAGGCTTCTTTCCTAATTTGTGTATGCGTGCCATATTGCCTGATCTATAAGGGACCCTGATTATGGTGCTATCTTCTCCCCTAGAACTCTCTCTACAGCTCTTTAACATCTCTTTTCCCCAGGACCCAACCTCTCTTCTTCAGCTTCTCGGTAGGACTGTAAGTCATTTCATCCTACTGTATTTCACGTTGTGTAGTATGATTTCCTGTTAGCTCATGGACGATATCACACTAGAAGACTCATTGTTTTTTACTCTTCTTTTAATCTCAATACCATCTCTTTCTATTTGTATTCCTGGCTTTTGTTGGGGAAGGGGAAGGAGGGATTAGAGAAAGTTTCGTTACATGGGATATTTTACACTCTTTCTCGTATTGACTTAATGATCATTATTGCAATTCACATAAGTTGAGAATGCAAAACTAGCACCAAAAGGGTGGCTTTAATATATTTAGATAACATAAAGGGAACATACTACCAATAGAGCTCTGTGATGATAGAATAAGCTGCCATCTGAGATTGAGAGAGCCCTTTCCCTTCATGTGTTCATGCGCAGGCTGGATGGCCATATGTTCAAGATGCTGTGAAGGTAATTCTTTTATTAGATCATAAATTAGATAGACTATTGATTTCTAAATCCCACATCTGTGCCACTTGGACAACTTGAGGAAAACTCACATTCCTAGGTCATACCTCCAGAAGTGTAGTAGGTTTAAGATGAGGTCAAGTGATCTGTCTGTTTTATAAAACTCCACATCATTGTTAGGCGCTCAGACAACATAGAACATATAAAGAAAAAATAAAGGTTAACAGTAATCCCAGCAGCCAGACATTATTCCTTTTAACATTTTGGTTCACATTATTTCATATATATGTAATTTTGCAAAGATTGAATCTGTTTATACTTTGTGTTACACCCTTA
The DNA here is from genome assembly GCF_008728515.1 of Papio anubis. Taxonomy (NCBI): domain Eukaryota; kingdom Metazoa; phylum Chordata; class Mammalia; order Primates; family Cercopithecidae; genus Papio; species Papio anubis. The sequence goes on from NC_044984.1 coordinate 66,800,170, forward strand.
TAAAATTTGTCCTAACCATATACTAGGGACATATTTCTAGGTCATTTCATAGGAACAAATGTAATTACATCATGACTCTTGATGACAAGCACAGCATGTTGTAAGGTTTGGATATATTGAATTATTTCACTAATTCCATAATGTGTCATTTGTAAGCAATGTGATGTTGAATACTAATATGTATGTGTTTAATATGTATTTCTATCTCTATATCTATGTCTATATCTATCTATGGGTGTATATGTATATATTTGTATACTTGCTGAAAGGCTTTTGTCAATTATGGATAAAGTGTCGAAAAGGATCAAGCATTCTGTCTTTGACAAAGCCTAGATTAATTTTTTAATATAACAGCTTTATTGAGCTTTATTTTTATATAACAGATTTATTTTTATTTCTTTTTTATTAGAAGGGAGGAATAAATGCTGTACAGGCAATTAAAATATATGTACAATTCACATACTATACAACCAATTTAGATTGTTCAAGCAAATGATTTTTAGTATATTCACAACATGTGTAGCCATTGCCAACAGAATTTCAGAGAATTTTTACAACCTAAAAAGGAAACCCCATTTTCCTCACCATCCTCTGCCTAAAAATCTAACTATGAATCTACTTTATATCTGTGCAGCTTTGCCTGTTATAGAAACTTTTTATAAGTAAGATCATTCAATATGTGGTTTTGGTGGCTGGTTCTTTTCATTTAGCATATGTTTCAAAGTTCATTTATGTGTCACATGAATCAGTATCTTATTAATCCTTATGGCCGAATAAAATTCCTTAGTACAGATATACCACATTTTGTGACACATACATACCATGGAATACTGTGCAGCCATAAAAAAGGATGAGTTCATGTCCTTTGCAGGGACATGGATGAAGTTGGAAACCATCATTCTCAGCAAACTATCACAAGATCAGAAAACCAAACACTGCATATTCTCACTCATGAGTGGGAATTGAACAATGAAAACACATGGACACAGGGAGGGGAACTTCATACACTGGGACCTGTTGGTGGGTGGAGGACTAGGGGAGGGATAATGTTAGGAGAAATACCTAATGTAGCTGAGAGGTTGATGGGTGCAGCAAACCATGATGGCACATGTACACCTATGTAAAAAAACTGCATGTTCTGCACATGTAACCCAGAATTTACAGTATAATAATAATAATAATAATTCACAAAGAAAGAAATTTAAAAAAGATATACCACATTTTTATTTATACATTCATCAGGTGAGGGACATTTACATATTTCTACTTTCTGGCTATTACGAATAATGCTGCTGTGAATATTCATGTACTTATTATTCTGTGGATATGTATTTTCATTTTTCTTGGGTCTATAGCTAGGGGTGGAATTACTGGATCATATGGGAACTCTATATTTAACTTCTGAAGGATCTGCCAGACTATTTTCCAAAGTGTCTGGACCATTCTACATTCCAACCACCAGTATTGAGGGTTCTAATTTTTATACATCCGTGCAAACACTTGTTATTATCTGTCTTTTCAATTATAGCCTACTTAGTGTGAAGTGGAATCTCATCATAGTTTGATTGGCATCTGATGGCTAATGATGTTGAGCATCTTTTCATGTATATATTGGCCATTCATATATCTTTGGAGAAATATTTATTCAGATCTTTGTAAATTTTTAAATTTTTAAATTATTGAGTTGTAAGAATTATTTGTGTATTCTACATACAAGTCCCTTATCAGATACATATAAAAGATTTTCTAATGTTTTCTTAAATTCTGTGGGTTGTCTTTTCACTTTCTTGATGACATACTTTAAAGCACAACATTTTTAATTTTGATGAAATATGATTTAGCTATGTTTTGTTGTTGTTTTGTATTTGGTGTCATATCTAAAATGGTTTTGCCTAACTCAAGGTCACTGTATTTTTGTCCAAGAATTTTATGGTTTTAGCTCTTACGTTGAGGTCTGTAATCCATTTTTATTAATAGTTTGTTTTGGTGCATGATGTGAATGTGAGAAAAGAATCCAACTTCATTCTTTTGCATGTATATATATGCAATATATACATATGCATCTGTGTGTGTGTATATATATGTGTGTGTGTGGATATATGTGTGTATATATATACAGGTTTTCTTATACCAGTTTTTGAAGAAACTAATTCCATGTTGGATTGTCACTGCATTCTTGTGAAAAAATTAATTTACCATAAATGTGAGGATTTTTTTCTGAACTCTTCATTCTGTCCCCCTGATCTATATGTCTATCATTATCCTTGTACTACAAGTGATTTCTTGATTTCTATTACCTTAAAGTGTTACTACTCCAACTTTATTAGTCTTTTTCATGGTTATTTTGGCAACTTTGGATCCCTGAAATTAACATATGAGTTTTAGGATCAACTTGTCAGCTTTTGCTAAGAAACAAGTTGTGATTTTGATAGAGAATGCTTTGAATCTTTATGTCAGTCTGGGGAGTATTGTAATTATAATATCATGTATTTTGATCTGTAAACAGGATGCTTTTTAAAATTAATTTAGGTATTTAATAGGGTCTTTAATTTTCTCAACAACATTTTATAGTTTCAGTGTACAAATTTTGCATTTCTTTTGTCAAATCTATCTCTAAGCATTTTACTCTTTTTGATGTTATTGTAGATGGAATTGTCTTCTCAATTTTATTTTTGGATTGCTCATTTCTAATATATAGAAATACCGCTTATTTTTTGTATATTGAACTTGTATCTAGTAATCTTGCTGAACTCTTTTTAGTCTTTGTTTTGTAGTGAATTTCTTAGGGTTTTTTTTTTCTAGTTTAATGTATTTTAATGGTAAACATACAGAAATAGCACTCAAGAAAGAAAACATTAAAAACATGAACTTGTGTGTAGGACAACTCAGAAAAATATAGTCAATGGATGTACTATACTCTTTACTGTATGATAAAAATGCTACGAACACCATTTAGTTGCTGTTAATAAGAAATTTACTTATTTTAAAAACAAGACAAATGCTGACATTGTGAAGAAAAAATTAACAGGTTGATCTATAGTCGTTATGAAGTTGAATGGTTGAAACTTGATCACTGAAATATTTTGACTTACATTAATGCTTTATGTCCCCACATGTACATTAAAAATTCACACAAAGATGAAATGGAAAAAATGCCACTATCTGATTTCTGTCTTCTATTTTTCCACTCACAATCTTATATTTAGGTACCTTTTGATTCTATGGGAAAAAAATATCTAATGTTCAGATCTGCCAATAACAAGAAGAGGTTTTTCTTTTTTTTTTTTTTTTTTTTGAGAACGAAATGTTTCCCATCATAGTAGATTCTTAGGCATATACTTCACGTATGCGGTCTGCTATCTGGCTGTTTATTGGCATACCTGTTACATATTTGACATGGAGAGCACACAGGTTGATGTCTTTCAAAAGGTGGACCAGATAGGTCTCACCTCCTGCAAAGCTCCAATAGCTGCTCTCAGGAAGCACAGATGTTTTGAAGTCCTGAGCAATTTCTTGGACCAGATGCTGGAAGATAAATTTGCTAATCACTAGTTCAGGGGACTTCTGATAACAAATTTCACGGAGTGCCACAGTACCAGGCCTGTAACTATGAGGTTTCTTTCTTCCTCCCATAGAGGTTTCACTTTTGTAGCCAGTTGCTTCCTAGGTTATTTACCATCATTGATTTGCACGTGGTCTCCTTTATATAAGCCACGGTATAGAGACCTCCTTTCTCACCCCCTTTCTCCTTTGCTGGGTCTGATCAGAGGCATTAGAGAGCAATAGCATTACAGAGACTGTGTGGTGGACTGCTGGGTCTGTCCCACAGACCCTGGCCGATGGATGAAATGAGTACTCAGACATGGGTATGCAGTTTAAGAGCAGCTAGGTGACTGCCTGGCTCTAGTGGCCAGAGAGCAGCCCCGAGAAGCTGGAGCTGCTTGCTTTTATTCATTGCAGGCACAATGCCGAAAACCTGGAGCCAACACAACCTGTAGCTAATTAACATTTATTGTTCCCCATTGGGAATATCACACGTGCAGATGATCAAAAGTCAGTTCCTGGTCAACATAAGTAAATAAGTTTGTTTAAGATAAATTCCCCCACATTGCCTTGTACCTACTCCTTGCCCTCTGCCTCAGGGTTATAGAACAGCTGCCTTCCGCTATTTTCCCCCCCGGGATCTGCAGAATCTTCCGACCTTTCAGAAGGTTTGCGTCTTTTCCCTACAGTTTTTCCCACCACTCTGACACATCCCCCACAGCAGACATGATCGAACATTTGAAGCCTGGGTTTGGGGCATCCAGGGAGAAGCGATTGGGAGGAGAAGCAGCAGGTTAACCCCTGGCATACAGGCGTCTTGGGTCACAGTGGGGCATTAGGATTTTCTATATAAAATGTCATGTCTTTTGCAAATAGGGACAGTTTTTCTTTCTAATACAGATGCCTTTTATTTGATTTTTTTGCTTAGTTAATCTGGCTAGAACCTCCAGTATAATGATGAATAGAAGTGGAGAGAGTGAAAAATCCTTATCTTGTTCTTGATCTTAGTGGGAAGCATTTAGTCTTTTACCATTAGGTACATTGATAGGTGGAGGTTTTTCATAGATTCCCTTTATTAGATTGAAGAAGTTACTACCTATGTATATTTTTATTATTATGAAAGGGTGCTAGATATTTTCAAATCCTTTTAATGCTTCTATTGAGATGACCATGTGACTTGTGCGCTTTATTTTATTGATGTAGTGCATTACAGTAATCATTTTTGGATTTTAAAGCAATCTTGCCTTACTGGGATAAGTTATATTTGGCCATGGTATATAATCATTTTGATTTGTTTCAGGATTTGGTTTGCTAGCATGTTGATAATGATTTTTTTGTCTATATTCATGAGGTATTGATCTGTACATTTCCTTTCTTCTGAAGTTTTGTCTGCTTTTGGTCTCAGAGTAATACTGCCTTCATAGAATGACTTGGGAATTTTCTATTTGTGAAGAACTGGTATTCTTTAAACATTTGGTCCAATTAAATTCAGACCCCTTTGTGGGAGTAATTTAGGGTCCAGTCTTTGAGGTTTGGTTTGACTCTAGTTTATGGGTGGGGTGCTGGACAGGAGCAGTAGCCTCTAGTCTCCTTGGCTTGCCTCCTCGGGCATGGAGCCTTTGCACTATGAGCAAGCTGAAGCAAAGGCAATTAGGAACTCACTATTTTCAGCCTCCCACATCTATGGTAGAGTCTCCTTTACAAGTGGGGACTGGATGTAGAAAGAAGGCTCTTAATCTCTGGCTGCACATGCCTGAAATTTAGCCTCTGCAACAGGGAGCTGGTGATGAGGAGAATTCCTGGAAGCCTGTCTCTCCAGAGGAGATACTGTAGCCCGTGACTGAGAGCTGGTGGGAAAGAAAGCTGTGAGCTCCATCTCGTTGGCCGTCCTGCCTGCTGTGGAGCTAAAATGGGGAGCTGAACTGGGGAGAGGAGTGAGTGAGGACTAAAGTGCCACAGGCAGTCACCGTTTTACTGAGACTTAGTAAATTTTCTTAAATAAATGTGGGCCAGGCTCAGTGGCTCACACCTATAATCCCAGCACTTTAGGAGGCCAAGGCAGGTGGATCACTTAAGGTCAAGAGTTCAAGAGCAGCCTGGCCAACATGGTGAAACCCCTTCTCTATTAAAAATACAAAAATTAGCCAGGCATGGTGGACCCACGCCTGTGGTCCCAGCTACTCAGGAGGCTGAGGCAGGAGAATCACTTGACCCCGGGAGGCAGAGGTTGCAGTTAACCAAGATGGCACCATTGCACTCCAGCCTGGGCAACAGAACCAGACTCTGTATGTCTCAAGAAAAAAAAAAAAGTTTATTTATTATATGTCTTTGACCAACTTCCAAATACTTTATATGTTTGCTGTTTTTATAATTTTTATCAGGTAGGTTTTGTGTGTGTGTGAGAGGAGTGGTTTTATGGAGCTCCTCATGCTGCCATTCTGGATATATTCTGAATCCCTAGATTAGATTTTCAGTCACTACTGAAATTCCTGTAAAAATAAAGGTTTCTCAACAATTATTACAGTAAGCCAATTGGGGGGAGCATGGACAAAATGACCTTGTACATTCTTTCTAATAATAAGGTCCCATGCTGTAATTCATGTCTCTTGAAATCCAGGCTATATCTGTCTTCAGGAAAATCAAAGGCTCATGTAAATAAATAATAAATATTCACCTGTGTACACCTAATCTCTGTCCACTCCCAACACTTTCACACTTTGATGGGAAACTAATCTCACCACTTGTTCTCCTTCTGTTGTACCCCCACGTTTCTCCCTTAAAAAGGGAGAAACATGCCATTCCAGGGCATGAAGAATTGTTCTTTGAACTACGGGACAGGGATGGCAAATTTAAATAGTTTAAATATACCTTACATGTTTAAATGTGTGGTGGGGATTACAGAACTGAGGACTGACGCAAATTGGAGGTGTATCACCCTTTAAAGGGTAAATTTCTTCCTCATCAGCAGTTCATTGTTTCCTTATGAATATGTTTGTCATTGTCAGATCTTGTCATTCTTCAAGAGGAACTAGAAATGTAGATTTATTTCATATGAGAATGCTCCCAATTTTTAAACTGCTGACTACTAATTAAATTCTGCGGATTAAGCAAAACATGACTGCCATCTATACCTGGTCACCAGATGAATTAGTATCTACTTTAGCAATCTGTCCTCCCCAAAGGATGGAAATATGCCATCAAACTGCAGCAGTTTATTTAATCTTGTAGGAACTGATCGTCAGTTCATTGGCGTTGGTGTTCTTTCAGCTTGAGAGCCCCCTGTGTTGGGGAATTAGGCCATATCTAAACCAGGATGGGAAGCTATTCAGGATTGAATGATTCTCACCTAAATCTCTTTCAATCAGGTTTGTTACGTGTTTGATTAGAATATGAAAAAAATCTTCTAATTTTATGATGTTAATAACATTGTCCTGTTTTTATTGCAAAAAAAATCCATAATACTCTTGATCCAATTTTGTGGATATAGTACTTGAATGAAAATAGATCACCAGCTAGGATTTTTTTTTTTTTTTTTGTCAGAGTTTTTTCTATCCACTGTTGCCTTATGTTTGTTCTGAATGAAGTGGTTAATAGGCATATTTTCATAGTTCTTTGGGGATGCAATGTAAGAATTTATTATTATTAGCTGTTACAAGAGAAACATATAATTTTGAACTAATGACCTGATAGGTAAAGGAATAAATAGCTGCAATATAAAAACCAGTTCCCAAGGACATAATTATGCTATTACAAGCAAACAGAGAGTTTCTGGCTCATTAAGTAGGAAAGGCAAAAAAAAAAGTATAAATGATAAAGGTGAAAATTTAATTTTTTCACTTGTTCACATATGTTCCCCCCCGACCAATAAAAACAAGAGGGAGGCTTTTTACACTAAATGAAACTATAAATGACAAAGTCTTTCTTAAATCCAGGGTCATGTGTCTGTCCTCAGGTGTTTTATTATGTGGAGTTTGACCTTTATTTAAAGAGCATCTTCGTTCAATGATAATTGATGGTGCTTTGAGTGAGAGTTTATGACAGTACTTCTACTTATTGAAAATATTTTTCTTAAGGTGAACATGCTTCTTTTTGACTTTTGTCCTAGCTTAACTTTTGGAAATATCATGTCAGTTTAGTTGAATTTATAGATTCAATTAACATGTTGTGGTTTTCTTCCAGGTCATTAATAAAATATAGAGTATGACCAGACTTATTTCTAATCCTGATAATATACCAGCCTGTTAATTTAATTAATCATTTCTTCTTCTTTTTTGTCCTGTTGGTTTTTAGACTGATTTATCATGATACAAACCTATTAAAAATTTTAGATGTTCTTCATATAAAGACATTATGCTAATTATTTAATTGGGATTATTTTGAAGGACTACAAAGTAATGGTGTTTGTTTTGTTTTGTTTATTCAAGTGTACCCTATCTGCTGAACTTCACAGGGTTCTTATGAGGTCAGGCCCAGTGATAAGACATGGCCTGGGAATAAGTACTAATGTTTCCTTTAAGAATATTCCAAGAGAGTCAGCCTGACATACTCTTCAGAATTAATGATCTTGAAAGTTCAGTAAAGTTGACGTACTGAAGAACAGAGAGTAATTTTTCTAAATTTTCTTATTGTCTTGCTTTTAGAAGCCCATTCTGTTTGGTGCTGTCCATGAAGCATCTGGACAGGTGAAAAATACAGTATGAACTCCTTTATTAAGTGTCATAATTGAACAATCTTGTGAGCTTCATAGATCCTAAAGCATTACAACAAAATTTTAACATGCAACCACCCATCATCTACATATTAATTTTATATTAATATCTGGACATCCTCCATTATCTATTTTCAAGTATTTATATTTTCAGTTTATACATGTCCTGTTTAAGCTAAATACATATATCCCTTTATATTTGAGGGAGGCAGTATAGTATCAGGAATACAAGCCAGACTGAGCACAATTTTTGCTTACACTACTTACTAGCTATAGCATGATCTTGGACAAGTTTATTAATTTCTCTGTTTCCCCATGTATAAAATAGTAATGATAATAAAAGTACCTTCCTATTAATTTGGGTTGTGAGGAATACATAAGTTAATAGATTAATTTGGGTTGTGAGGATTAAATAAGTTAATAGAAGTAAAGCACTTAGAATATTGCCTTACAGAGAATGAATGCTCTGTGGAAGTAATTATTATTGTGCCTCTTTGTAACCTTTCCTTTTCTCTAAGTGAATTCAAAGTTCATCCATCTCTGGTCTTCTGTCACCCATTTCTCCATTGTATTTCTGCTAATCCAACTTTTGTCCATGCAGTATTTTAGGCTTTTAAAAGAGGTCTGATACCCTCATTCTGTTGTCTTCAGGAACAAAGTAATTTTTGTCAAACAATACTGAATGGGAAAATTAGTTCATTAGAAGTCAGACTCAGGCAACTTTTGAACTACTGTTGTGATTTTCAGCTTATTATGTGGTTTGATCACTTTTATGGAATCATAGTATGGTAGAAATCTTCAAAGTATACGGTGCAAAATGGATTCTATTTAATATTTTTTGACATTTTGACTCACTTTTTAAAAATTGACATGTGATTGCATGTATTTATCATAAACAACATATTTTGAAATATATATAGTGAAGTAACTAAAGCTAGATAATGAACATATATATTACCTAATGTAGTTATTTTTATGGTGCAAACACTTCATATTCATTTTCTTCGCATTTTTCAAGAATACAATATATTATTAACTATGGTAACCATTTATACAATAGAACTCTTAAAATTGTTTCTTCTATCCAAATGAAATGTTGTATGTTTGAATCAATTTATTTCCAACCTCACCCCAATCACCCCAGCCCTTGGTAAACACCATTCTATTTTTTACTTTTATAAGATCAACTTTTTTAGATTTCGTTTGTGAGTGAGATCATGTGGTAATTGTCTTTCTATGACTGGGTTATTTCACTTAACATAATGTCTTTCAGGTTCATCCATGTTGTCACAAATGACAGGCTTTTCTTCTTTTATAGGGCTGAATAGTATTTCATTGTGTATATATACCATGTTTTCTTTATTCATCTGTTGATGGACACTTAATTTGATTCCATATCTTGGCTATTATGAGTATTCTGTAGTGAACATGGAAGAGTGATATATCTTTGATATATTGAGTTCATTTTCTTTGTATATTTACCCAGTAGTGGGATTCCTGGGTCATGTGGTAGTTCTATTTTTAATTTTTTGAGGAACCTCCATACCGTTTTCTGTAATGGCTGTACTAATTTACTTTCCTATCAATAATGTGTGAGGATTCCCTTTTCTCTATGTGCTCACCAACACTTATCTTTCAACTTTTTTAATGATAGCCATTCTAACAGATATGAGATGATATCTCATTGAGATTTTAATTTGCATTTTCCTGATGATTAGTGATGAGCATTTTTTCATAAACTTTTTGGCTATTTTTATGTCATCTTTTGAGAAATGTCTATAATGGTGTTTTGCTTTCATCAGATTTTCTTGCAATCATATTTTCTTCCATCAGATTATTTGTTAATTGAGTTAAGTTCCTTATATATTTTGGATATTAACCATTTATCAGGTGTAGAGTTTGCAAATATTTTTGCAAAATCTTTGAAAATATTTTTTGTTCACTCTGTTGATTATTACCTTTACCATGCAGAAATTTTTTGGTTTGATATAATTTCATTTGTCTATTTTAACTTTTGTTGCCTCTGTTTTTGTGGTCATATCTAAAAAGGCATTGCCCAGACCAAGGTGTTGCAGCATTTCACCTTTTAGTAGTTTCGTAGTTTTGAACCTTATGTGTAAGTCTTTAAACCATTTGAGTTCCTTATGTGTAAGTCTTTAACCCATTTGAGTTGATTCTTCTGTATGTTGTGAGATGAGTCCAATTTTATTTTTTCACATGTGACTATCCAATTTTTCAAGCATCGTTTATTGAAGAGTTTGTCCTTTGCCCATTGTATGTTCTTGGTGCGTTTGTTGAATATCAGTTGGCTCTGGATGCATGCATTTATTTCTCGGTTCTCTCTTCTGCTTAACTGATCTATGGTTCTGTTTTTTTCTCCTTAGTACCATACTGTTTTGGTTACTAAAGCTTTATAGTGTATTTTGAAGTCAGGTAGTGTGGTGCCTCCAGCTTTGATCTTTTTGCTCAAGTTTTCTTTGGCTATTCATGGTCTTTTATGGTTCTATGGACAATTTTGAGATTTTTTTCTATTTTTTGAAGAATATCATTGGTTATTTTGATAGCCATTGCATTGAATCTATAAATTGCTTTGAGTAATATGAACATTTTAACAATATTAACTCTTCCAATCCATGAACATGGGATTTTTTCCATTTATTTGTGTCTTCTTCAATTTCTTTCATTCATAGTTTTCAGTGTGAAGATCTTTCACTTCCTTGGTTAAATCCATTTCTAGGTACTTAATTTTTTTGTAGCTACTGAAATATGATTATTTTTCTGATTTCATATTTTTGTGTTTATATATATCTTGAAACTTTACTTTTTTTTTAGTTTTAACAGTGCTTCAGTGGAGTCTTTAGGGTTTTCTATATATATATATATGATCATGTCATCTGCAAACATGAATAATTTAACTTTTTCTTTTCCTATTTAGATGCATTTTCTTTCTCTTGCTTAATTTCTCTGGGTGGGACCTTCAGTACTGTGTTGAATAAAAGTGGTAAGAGGGAGCATCATTTTCTTGTTCCAGATCTTAGAGAAAAAGCTTTCAACTTTTCTGATATAATAGCATACCACTGAGTATTGTGTTAGTTGTGAGTTTGTCATATATAGTCTTTATTTTGTTGAGTGACATTCCTTCTATACCTAACTTGTTGAGAGTTTTTATCAAGAAAGAATGTTGGATTTTCTCATATGCTCTTTCTGCATCTACTTAGGTGATTATATGATTTTTGTTCTTCATTCTGTTAATGTAATTTATCACATTTATTGATTTATTTATGTTGAATCATACTTGCATCACTCGGATGAATCCCACATGATAATGGGTAGTGATCTTTTTAGTATGCTATTGTATTCCATTTGCTAGTATTTTGTTGAGGATGTTTACATTTATGTTCATGGGGAATATTGGCCTATAGTTTTCTTTTTTTGCAGTGTCTTTGTCTGGCTTTGGTATCAGTGTTATGCTCTCGTCTTCTAATTTTTTGAAAGACTTTGAGAAGAATTAATATTAGTTTAATATTAGTTTTTCTTTAAATATTTTACATAATTTAGAAGTGAAATCATTAGGTCATAGGCTTTTCTTTGATATGAGACTTTTTATTACTTATTCAATCTCAATTTTATTTTCACATCCATATTTTTAAGAACAAATTGGCATCTGAGATTTTTTTTTACAAACTGTTTTTCATTTTGTAGAGGGCTCAAAATATATTTTTCTTTTACATTTTATGTTAATGCTAGATAAAATATATAAGCATATAAATGCTAGTACATATATTGACTCTTCATAACAGTCCAATGATATATATCCATATCAGCATACTTTGACAAAAACAGTAACAGAGGTACATAGAGATTAAACAGTGTCAGTAAGTGGTAGACGCAGGATTCAATAGGTAGCCTGGCTCTAGCATCTGAGGTATTAAACCCCCATGCTGTATTCTTAGTGGGAGTTGTGGTATGCTTGGAACATGAGAGTAGATCGCCCCCAACACAGGGTCTGTCACAGGTAGATGTTTGGTAACTATTAATGATAGCAACCAGGACTTCAGTTTCTGGGATTCAGATGACATAACATATTTACTTTGACTGCAAAGGATAGAGATGTGCACATTCAAAATGGATATTTATCAAGAAGCTAGTAACAATTGATTCAATAATAAACAATACATACTTGGCAATTTTTTGGAGTGAAGGATATTCATGTGTTATGACTTTCTGAAATGAAGATAATCAGGATAAATTAAGGGGAATCAAAATACTGTTATACTCAGTACCATGCTGTCTCTTGAGATTTCAGTACTATATAAGATGATAAGGGCTTAAAGAAAAAAAAATCGATGGATAAATTTTAACTACTTGCAGTTTACAGTGGCTATGTTGTAATAGACTCTGTTTTATTTTTGCTGTTGTTTTGCTTTGACTATAAATGATGATTTGCCTTCCTCTCATATGATGTTTTCCCTTTTTATCATAGAAGTTATGTAGTCATTTGCATGGAAAAACATAATTTGTTATTTGGTTACAGCAGTAATAACATTGATTAATAATAATTTTTCAATTTTCCCTTTACTCTTTTTGCTCTTCCTACCCCCATGATGACTTTCTTGCTCTGTCTCTCAAAGCCTTCAGTGAGGAGTAAGACAGTTCATCATTGTAGTACACAAGGTGATTGACATCAGGCTGGACAGGCAGGAAAGGGAAAAGGACAGGAGGTGTGGAGAAAACCTGATGAGAAATACAGCTTCCTTTTAATCCTTCTGGAGAATCTCTGAAAATGTTTTTAAGTGGTTTACTGTTACAGGCAGAATCATAAAATATAAGTGATATTGGGTTTTAGTTTAATGAAGAGAGCTGTTAAAGGTGTATTCTCATTTCCAGAGAACTCAAAGCTATTCCATTCCAGTTGACTTTGTTGGCCAAATACATCTCATAAATATTGAATTTTGATGATTTCAAAATCCAAAGATAAACAAGATAATAAAGCAAATGCTTGTAAGAAATAGAAATGAACAATAATATTTCAGCGATAGTGCTTGGAATATAAAATAAATGAATAAGTTGATTTGGATAGGAATCCTCCCATTTTCTGCCACCCATTTTTCCTTGAGTAAACTTGAGAACAGCAGACAGAATTTTCTAGAACATTCCTTGTGAACACTAAGCAAAAGGCTGAGTAGGGGGTGTTAACTGAAGCGACAAGTCTCTTTGTATTCTCTATAATTAGAATAACATTTCACCTTGCAAAGAGAGGATAGTCTAAATGATGCTGGGATTATTTGGTGTTTACGTTGGCATCCTGCTTCATCCTGCCCCTCTACATGAGACTTATTTAGGTGGTTGATAACTAGTCACATTGACTTTTAAATGTGATTAAGGCTTTTCATTCAGTTTAAAGGAAATAATTTTATTTTTAAGCCATCTTGATAGGGAGCCTTATCGATGTGTGATAAAATACAAAGGAGATTTTTGCTCCACAAAGAGAAGGCAGAGATACTTGGGCAAGTCTTACTTATCCACATGACTTTGCAATCTATGGAAGATTTACTGTTGTCACTTCTTTATCACTTAGTCACTCCTGAGCCTATAGCAGTCTGGCTGTCATCTCCAGCAGTCCATTGAAACTACCTGGCAAAGGCAAATTTGCCAAATCCAATAAACACTTTTTCCTTACTTATCTGTCTGCATCTCCTTGCTGCATTTGGCGTTATTGATCCGTCTTTCATTCTTGGAACTTTATTTCCTCTGATAGCACTACCTCCTGTTTTTCCCTCTACCACTTTGATTAATGCTTACTGGACCTCCCTTCATGGATTATGAGTTATAGTTTTGCAGCAGATCCAAACAGCATTCAGCTTCCCTGCTCCCATTTTGCACCCTGAACAGTTCGGCTCTTCCCATGTATTTTGTGTCTCAGATGTTTGCCCTCCCATGTAAGGAGTTGGCCTAAAAGCTATAAACAATAAGGAGAGGATTCTTAGGTTCCTTCACCTTGTTGCCTTCGTATCAGTCATCCAATTTCACATCTTAACTATTACTTAATTCTATCCACTCTTCCATAGTTCTGTTAACACTGCACAGCATAAGGACTCACTTTTCACTTATTTTCTTGCCTTCAGTTATTTCTACCTGAAATCCTCTTTTCAAACTTGAAAAAGGTAAATCTGACCATGCTATTCTCTTGCACTCTTCATTGGCTTCCCCTTGCTCCTAGAATAAAATACAAGTTCTTAGCATGACATATAAAGTCCTCCATAATTTGGCCATTAACTACCACTTTAGCTTAATTTTCCCAAATCCTGTGCTTCCAACACTGTACTACAATAGTATTCTATAGCTTATTTTCCACACATACTTTGCTACTTCTCTCCTGTGTGTGTGTGTATGTGTGTATGTGTGTGTGTTTTCCACTACTTAATCTGTTTGGGAAGCCTTGTATCCTCATTCTTTTTGTTCATAACTTCTTTATCTTTAAGGGAGTCTACTCAATCACCATTACTCTAGAAAGCGTTTTTTGTATTCCATGATTGAATTAGATGCTCTCTTTTTGTATTTTCCTAGTATCCCAGGTATTATATTGCACTTACTAGGTACTTAAACTATGTTTCATGACCTTGTTGAGACCTAAGAAGCAAGGACTTAGATTGGGTATTATTCACCTCTTTTTCTGTAGGATTTAGCATAATAGCTGGGTATAAACATTACAATGGTAATGAAGTAAACTGGTTAAAAATAAGGAAAACTTTTAGTGTATTGTGAGAAAAAATGGAGAACACATTGAGTGGAACATTTTGCATTAAGCTGTATCTATTTTTCTCTATATATTTTATATTATAATGTATTGTGACAATATGATCAGGAAGATAGGCATTTTGTTTGGTTCCTGCTATGAATCCTTTCTATATTTCTGGGTTTAGTACTAACAAGTAGGTAAAGGAGCTATTCACTGCAGATGGGAGAGGCTGCTATAGAAAGAGAGTGGATTCCAAGAGAAAAGTAGTGCTAGTGTGACTTACTATTATCAGGATTTACATGTGATTTACATATCAATTTACTCAAATATTCCATAGAAATGAGATAATTTTTCAATTAAAGGGGCCATAAAGATTGTGTAATTCATCATCCCATCTGACTGGTAATTTTGCCAAAGACAGAGCCTGGAAGATATTGAATAATAAACTAAATGTTAATTTATTTTATTCCTCTTTTTGCATATAAAGAAGAATTGTGACATCAGTTTAAAATAAAGAAACCAAAATGCCTTGGCCTTGGGTCGCATAGTTTCTTTATAGGCAAAGCTAAAAAAACAAGGTGTTCCTGATTTTCAGTGCACTCATCTTTTAGAAGATGTTCTGATTTCAGTATTTAAAAAAAAACTCAAAGATGAAGTTTTCTTTTTTATAAGTATAGACTCTAGGAGATATTCACACTTGTAACCCCCAATCTTGGCAGCTTCTGCTACAAATTCCCTTATTCTAATTGCACTGTAAAAGTCTGTCTTTCATCTGCTAATCTATGTCCTTTAGGGTGCTGGGTGCAGCTCAAAGTTCTGCTTAATTTTTTTAAGGGAAATGGTTTTATCTGATATTTCTTTGTTACTTAACTGTTATTGGCATATCCAACATTTTTTTTTTGAAATATCAGTTGATAGCAGAATAAAGTAAGAGATGATAGTTACCCTTAAATATTGAACCAAGAAAAACATCCTGCTAAACTTTGGTTTATTATTCTAATGGCAAAACTTGAAGACTTTATAAGGGCATAGTTGAGTAAAATACCTATTGTCCTAATTGTGGGCCTAATTGAAGGGATTTGGAGAGAAGTGAGAGATAGTATTTAATAATTTAATAAGATTAAATCTAAACCATATTATGAACACCATTTATCACAGGCTAAGAAATGTCTGTTAGTGAATCTGGAGAGCGAGCCACTTGAGCTTACAGAGTTAAGGATCGCATAGTGAAAGGAGTGTATTTTAAAGGAGGCCTGGTGAGGAGAGGCTGGATATTCTCCTTGGTCTTTTTCTGTGCCATTCCCATGGCCTTTATGAAACTTTGCTTGTTTATTGGTACTCTAGCAGAGTAATAAGCAGTTTTCATAATTTTTCTATTCTCTTTTCTCCCATTCAGATATGTAATTTGACTTTCATGATTCTCTCAGCCTGCTTAGTTGCTCTCTGTATTTTTCTATTCCTATGTGACCTTTTCAACAAGTACCTTCTTCTTCTTCTCCAGATAGCTTCTAAGACATCTTAACAAGTGATTATTTGAAGGTTTAAAGAAAAATACTCAATGACCAAGAAATCACTAAAGTATCAGACATTGAGCATGTTGTCAGCTGGAATTTTTTATTTCAAATTGCTTCTTAAAGGAAATGATATGATTTAATGCTATTAAATATAGATGAAAATGAACTGTGGAACTGAGGTTGTTTTATCACATATTTTTTAATAAGTGAAAATAAATTCTACGTGTATAATACTACTATTTTTCTTCCACTCTGAAGAAAATATTGCACTGTCCATAGGTGTATGTATCCCATAATCAAATGCCTCGGCCCTTTTCATTTTGAGATTGATTGCTTGTGCTTCTCAGGTTTTTCAGAGACAATCCCAACCCATTTCAGCAACCTCTCTTGCTTCCTACCTCATAGCTGGATATTCTTTCATCCATAACTTGTATTTCAAAGCTGCCCTAGCATTTATTTCTATTGCTTTGCTGAGTTCATGTTAGGTAGAAATGTGCCCTATGGAAAATAATTAACTGTTACCAAATATGTCATTCATCTTAAACTTTTAAAGGAATTCCACTGATTTATTTCCAACTGAATTTATGATTGACTCTAGATCAGACGTTACAAACGGACAAACTCTAGGCCTAATATGGCACATGGATAGATTTTATTTGGTCTTGAAGGTGTTACGAAGCCTTTGAATTAATTGCCAATATTTTACAGTTGGGAGATTTCACATAAAAATCCAGATTACTAGCTTGCTTGCTTTCTTTTCTCCCCCTGGCTTTCCTGAAATATTAGAGTATATGGCAACACTGGGGCTGCATTCCCACGTGGGCACTGGTTGGTTAGGGATGAAGGTTTTAGAGTATGAGCTCCCCAGTTATTTACAGGTCTCTATTCTATTTCATCCCCATTTGTATTTCTCCTTGTCTCGGTAGACTTTTTAATTGGTCCGTGCCCTAGACCAGTGCTTCTCAAATTTTAATTTACATATGAATCACTTGGGGACCTTGTTAAAATCCAAATATCAATTCAGTGATGGGTGGGGCCCAATTATGCATTTCTAACAGGCTCTTAGTGATGTCAGTGTTGCCATTCCAGGGCAATATTTTGAGTAGTAAGGTTCTAGAAGAGTGGTTCTTCATGTATGATTCTTAACCAAAAGCATTAGCAACTACAAAATCAAGTAATCTGTTTTATGAAACCCTGATGGTGACTCTGATACATACTCATGTTTGAGAACCACCATCTTAGTCTATCTCAGGTAGGAATATGATTTTTAAAATCACCTTCTAAGTCTGATGTTTTAAACCCTGGCTGGACGTTAGACATTATTTGGAGAATATTCAAAAAAGATTGGTGCTTGAACTGCACCCCTAGAGACTCAGAGAGAATTGATCTGGAGTGGGGCCCAGACATCAGTATTTCTAAAAGGTTCTCAATTTATTCTAAGGTACAGCACAGCTGAGAACCATGCTCAGTAAAGAGTCTTTCTTGGCACATTACCTGAATGTTCAATAGCTCTCTTGTCAGAAAAAATTTATAACTGTAACACTTCTAACTTAAGTCCATTTGTTTCTTGCTATATCCTCTGTAAAGAAAAAAGTAGCTGATTTCCCATCATGTTCTTAATGATTACTAGGTCCTTTGATCAAAAATGGTGTTTCATAAGTCATCTCTTTACAAGTGTATTTGTTATTTTGAAAGCCTTCACTATCTCCTTGCAGAATGCATTATATTTCTGTGCTTTATGGATTAGGAAACATTTCTTGCTAATTCTGTTGACACAACCTAATAGATTAAGTTGTGCACTGCACAACTCTAGAAGGCTGCCATTCACGTTTGTTGCCATCATAGATTTGTGCATTTATTCAGACTGTTTTCTGGTTGATGGTATTACATTGCCTTGCGTAAGAGGTGGCTTTTTGTAAATTGTGTAATGGCTTCATTTGGGCTAGCAATAAAGCTCTATTTAGTTTAACAAATAAAACCACCATGAATTCATGATAAAACAAATTTACTTCAACTGAAAAACATACTATGTAACCATTATTTGACAAATAAGCATTGGTTTTACTTAGTATCAGTGTTAAACAGTTAATACACTTTAGTTAATCTATTGGTAAACTTATGGTAGTAGTGTTCTAGAAAAATTATTCGAAGGTTAAATATTAACACCTAATTCATTTGACTATTTTAGAACTGTTTTTCAAAGTTGTGTCCATTATGTTTTATATTGTGAATTATGACATTAAGAATTACAACTTACTATCTCTAAAGTGTCTTAGAATATGTAAAATGCTATTACAGGTTAGCCCAATGATTTCAACCACAGCATTACAGAAAGCAATTTAGGAAAAAAAAAAGAAAGAAAGAAAGAAAGAAAAGGAGACATATTATCACTAGTCATTTTGTTTGCCTTTGGAGGTAATGGAAATTTTTGTTTTTACTTTTTTTTTTTTTTCGTATGTGTGGAAGAAGAATAACTTAAGCTAACTCTGCAAAAATAATGGATCACTTCGCCTTTGGGCTTAAAGTGTAAGTGACTGGCTTGTAATGCCACTTTACCACCTGCTGTTATATTCAGTCAGAGTGGAAATGAAACATTCGTATATTGTCGCAGTCAGTACTGTGCCATATATATTTTCTTAATTTGAAAATGTCAACAGAGCATGGTTTGCATCTTATCCAGCTTCCTTTTTTCCTCTAAGGTTTAAGATTACTAGTTCTTGTTAAGGGGTGTGTTTGTTTATGGCGGAGCACATTTTGATGTTTTTCATTGACACCAGATAATATACCATACTAAAGAATGCAGGCTTTCAGTAGCCAAAAAGTTTATGTTTGAAATAGAGATCTAATTAAATTTTTATATAAACTCATGGGCACTAAAGCAAAGAAATTTAGAGCAAGTTGACACAGAGTCTTGCCTTTTATACTACAATGCTGTGACAAGGGATTGAATATTTGTGGAAATCAACCATGTTAATCCATAATAAAACTGTAAATGTTGCTTATTTAATATTTACCTAGGTAATAGCAGAAACGCATGTGATCTGATTTTTGAATTTTTTTTTCTGGCATTTCATACACACTGCCTCTACTATTTTTTTTTCCTTTAAAAAGCTTTTG
This sequence comes from Papio anubis, assembly GCF_008728515.1. Classification (NCBI taxonomy): domain Eukaryota; kingdom Metazoa; phylum Chordata; class Mammalia; order Primates; family Cercopithecidae; genus Papio; species Papio anubis. Next base: position 66,819,791 of record NC_044984.1, read on the forward strand.
AAAACAATAGACTTTAGTTTACACTGCATTATTAGTAATAGAAGGATAGACAGCTCAGGCATGATCTTTTCAGTATCTTGTAGCTCTGGGTGCAGATCCCTACTATTTTTGATTTATTGTTGATCCTTTGAGCCCGTTTTCCATTAACATAAAAATAGAACAGGATGCAGCATAGAGTTGAGATTGCAAATATGGTCTCTGAAGCTAGGCAGCCCAGGATTTAACTATTTGAAAGATTTTAAAGACAGACATGGTGTTATGGGAAGGAACTTTTGTTATTACTTTTCCTTTACTAGCAATAAATGGAATTTTTGAAGTTAACATAACAAAAACATGGTTCGTTCTATTCTGTAATATGAAAATATTACCTTCTTTTTCTCCACTTATTTTCCCTCCCCTTCCTCACTTTTCCCCTTCTAGTTCCCTGGATTCACAATCTTGGTTAATGGAATACCATGATTCTTTTCATTTCCCCATTCATTCAGTTAGGTAGCATGGTCTATGCTTCTTTGGTGAGTTTCTCATCTGAATTTAATATTTAGTTAATTACCAAGTCCTGCCTGTTTCCACCTCTGAAATGCCTCTATATTTTACATAGGATTCTATTATTTCTTACTTAGACTACTACAATATCTGTTTCTGTTCTCTTTCCATCTAAAGCAGTGATTTTCAACCTTCATTTCACTTTTGGGCCATTTGACAAATGAAGAGGCCTAGGTCATACCTTAGAAAAATTAAGAATCTCTGGAAGTGAACACCAAGCATTAATTTTTAAAATTTATTAATTAACCATTATAATTGATAAATAAAATTGTATATACTTAACATGTACAACATGATGTTTTGAAATATGCATACATTGTGGAATGGCTAAATCAAACTAATTAACATATGCATTACCTACCTCACATACTTATTACTCTCTTACCAATTGTCAAGAATATAGTACATTGCTATTAACCATAGTCACCATGTTGTACAACTTGAACTTATTCCTCCTATCTGACTGAAATTTTGTACTCTTTGGAGATATACCCATAAGTGGGACTGCTGGATCATATGATAATTCTATTTTTAATTTTTTTAGGAACTTATACACTGGTTTTCACAATGGCTGTAATAATTTACATTCCCATCTAGGGAATGTGTGCAAGGATTCCCTTTTCTTCTTATCCTCTCCAGCACTTAGTATCTTTTGTTTTTTCTGTAGTAGCCATTCTAACAGGCATGAAGTGATAACTTGTTGTGGTTCTCATTTGTATTTTCCTGATAATTAGTGATGTTGACATTTTTTTCATATATTTGTTGGCCATTTGTATGTCTTCTTTGGAGAACTGTCTATTGCAGTGGTTTGCTCATTTCAAAATCAAATTATTTGTTTTCACCATTGAGTTGTTTGACTTTCTTATAACTTTCTTATATTAACCCTTTATCAGGTATACAGTTTGCAAACATTTTCTCCCATTCTTTACTTTGATTGTTTCCTTTGCTGCACAGAAGTATTTTAGTTTCATATAATCTGATTTGTTTATTTTTGCTTTTTGTTGCCTGTGCTTTTGAGATTGTATCCAAAAAAAATCATTGCCCAAAGCAGTACCATCGAGCGTTTCTCCTGTTTTCTTCTAGTGGTTTTATAGTTTCAGATCTTATGTTTACATCTTTAACCCATTTTGCATTGACTTGTGTATATGGTATGAGATCCGGGTCTAATTTCATTATTCTGCTTGTGGATATTTAGCTTTTCCAGCAGCAATTACTGAAGGGACTGTCCTTCCTCTATTGTGTGTTCTTGGCACATTTGTCAAAAGTCAATTGACCAAAAATGCAAGGATTTATTTCTGGGCTCCCTATTTTGTTCTATTGTTCTATGTGTCTGTTTTTATGCCAGCACTGTGGTGTTTTTATTTCTATGGCTTTGTAGTAGATTTTCAATTATGGCAGTGTTATGCCTCTGACTTTGTTGTTGTTGTTGTTGTTGTTGTTGTTGTTCAAAATTGGTTTGGATATTGGGCTCTTCTATGGTTTCATATAAATTTTAGGCATTTTTTTTCTATTTCTGCAAAAAAAGTCATTTGACAGGAATTATGTTGAATATATAGATTGCTTTGGGTAATTTATCAATATTTTAACAATATTAATTATTTCAATACATAAATACTGATATCTTTCCATTTATTTGTGTCTTTTTCTTTTCTTTCTTCTCTTTTATCTTTTTCTTTTTTTTTTTTTTTTGCGATGGCATCTTGCTCTGTTGGCCAGGCTCAGCACAGTGGTGCAATCTTAGCTCACTGAAACCTCTGCTTCTGGGTTGAAGCGATTCTCCTGCCTCAGCCTCCCAAGTAGCTGGGACTACAGGCCTGTGCCAGCATGCCCAGCTAAGTTTTGTATTTTTAGTAGAGACGGGGTTTCACCACGTTGGCCAGGCTGGTCTCAAACTCCTGGCCTCAAGTGATCTGCCCGCATTGACCTCCCAAAGTGCTGGCATTACAGGTGTTATTTCTATTTCTTTTGTCAGTGTTTTATAGTTTTCATTGTATAGGTATTCTGCCTTGTTGGTTATGTTTATTCCCGAGTATTTTTTTTTGTAGATACTGTAACCAGGATAGTTTATTTGATTTTTTTTGATGGTTTCTTGTTAGTATATAGAAACATTACTGATTTCTATGTATTAATTTTGTATCCTACAACTTTGCTGAATTCATTTATTAGCTCCAGTAGTTTTTTGGTGGAGTCTTTAAGGTTTTCAATATGTAAGATCATGTCATTGGCAAATAAGAACAGTTGAACTTCTTTTCTGGTTTGGATGATTTTTATTTCTTCTCTTGAGTAATTGCTTTAGCTAGGGCTTCCAGGACTATGTTTACGAGAAGTGACGAGTGTGGGCATCCTTGTCTTGTTCTGGATTTCAGAGGAAAGGCTTTTAAATTATTGCTATTGAGTATAATGTTAGCTATGGGTTGTCATATATGGATAATATAGTTTGGATGTGTGTCCCTGCCAAAATCTCATGTTGAAATCTAATTCCCACTGTTGAACATGGGACCTGATGGGAGGTGATTAGATCATGGGGGTGGACTTCTCATGGATGATTTAGTACCAGCCTCTTGATACTGTCTTCACAATAGTGAGTTCCCATGAGATCTGGTCATTTAAAATCATGAGCCCTCTCCCACTTCACTCTCTTGCTCTTGCTCTGGCCATGTGACATGCCTACTCCCCCTTTGCCATGATTATAAGTTTCCTGAGGCTTCCTGAGAAGTCAAGCAGAGGTCGGCATCATGATTCCTGTACAGCCTGTGAAACCATGAGCCAATTAAACTTATTTTCTTCATAAATTACCCAGTCTTGAATATTTCTTTATAGCAATGTGAGAACACAGATCATTAGTACTGAGCAGTGGGGCATTGCTATAAAGATACAGACAAATATGGAAACAACTTTTGAACTGAGTAATGGGCAGAGATTTGAAAAGTTTGGAGGGCTCAGAAGAAGACAGGAAGATGAAGAAAAGTATGGAATTTTTAAGAGACTGGTTAAATAATTGTGACTAAAATGCTGATAGTGATAGGAACAGTAAAATCCAGACTGATGAGGTCTCAGATGGAAATGACAGACTTATTAGGAGCTGGATCAAAGGTCACTCATGTTTTGCCTAAGCAAAGAACTTGGCTGGATTGTGTAAATGCCCTAGGGATATGTGGAAGTTTGAACTTGAGAGTGATTACCTAGGGTATCTGGCAAAAGAAGTTTCTAAGCAGCAGTATTCAAGATGTGACATGGCTGCTTCTAACAGCCTAGCGCAGATGTGGGAACAAGGAAATAAGTTGGAATTTGTATTTAAAAGAGAAGTAGAGTGTAAATTTTGGAAAATTTGCAGCCTGGCTCTGTGGTAGAAAAGAAAAGCCCATTTTCAGGGGAAAAAATCAAGCTGACTGCTGAGCAACCACTTACTAGAGAAATTTGCATAACTAAAAAGAAAGCAAGTGCTAATAGAGAAAACAATGGGAAAAAGGCCTTGAAAGTATTTTAGATACCTAAGAAGCAGCCCCTCCCATCACAGGCCCTAAGGCCTTGGAGGACAGAATGGCTTCCTGAGTCAGGCCCAGAGCCCTGTTGCCCTGAGCAGCCTTGGGACGCTGCTTCCTGCATCCCAGCTGCTCCATTTCCAGCTGTGGCTCAAAGGGGCCCAGGTACAGCTCAGACCACTGATTCGGAGGGTGCAAACCATAAGCCTTGGCAGCTACCATGCTGTGTTAAACCTGTGGGTGCACAAGTTCTCCTAAGTTGACTGGGATAAGTATTTGGGTTTCTCAGGTGATGGGCAGTGTCATAAAGCTTCCAAGAATTTATACCTTTTGTCACAGTCTCCTTTTCATTTTCAATTTTGTACTATACCAGACGTTTTTGAGTACATTTATTCTGACTTAGCTGAATTTATCTACTTTTGAAATAGTACACTTATGATTTTCAATAGCTAAATTTCAAGGCACATATGCACTTAGAGTAAGGTTCATTGTAAGGGTAATATAAATCAATAGTGCAAGTATGCTTGTTGATAATGTTTTTTAAAATATGTAATTAACTCTGTTTTTAACTTATAATGAAAATGGGATAAAATGGAGTATAATGGTTGAAGGATCTAAACATTTATAAATGTTAATGCCAATATAATATTTTTTTTCAGGAATCTTTTTAAGCTATCTATTTATTTTGTGAAGATTGTTTAAACTAGAAAATATAATTTATAAATTGATTTAAGTTGGTGCTCAGGTGCTATCACGTGCCCTTTTCCCTTGAAAGTGAATGAATGAGAAAGGCAGTGCTATTATGACATCTATAGAACCACTAAAACCTGTTCATGGACCTTGCTACATAAACAAAAGAGAATATCTTATGTTGAATACTGAAAAAAGCTTAATCTATTTCTTATTGTACCAGGCAAAAATAAATATAAATAAACATTATATTTTACTCTCCAATCTTCATGGATAGTCTTAAGCAACCTCACAGGAAAGGACCCCATCATGGAAGACTTACTCTAAGTCTGTGATTCTCAAACTTTAATGTAAATATAAGTAGTCTGAGGATCTTGTTAAAATGCATATTCTCATTCAGTTAGTCTGGAGCAGGTTCTGAGATTCTTCAGCTCTAACAAATTCTCAGGTGATGCCAATGCTGCTGATTCATGAACCACACCTTGGAGTAACAAGGCTAGAGTGTGATAGTTTTCTCCCTAAACACAAATTGTTCATGGTCCTGCACTATTTAAGTAAAAACCCATAAAGCTATACAATATCCTTCAAGATTTATTTGTTTCCATCCTAACTTGCCTCCTGCCATTTCTCTTCATGGATCTTAGGCTTCCCAGAACATCGAGAACACTTTATGATTCATTGAACACAGTATTTTACACCTTTAGTCTAAGACTCAGTAATATAGGATAAGAAAGTCAGGAAGGAAGAAGGGAGAGATGACTGTTTAATAAAGTCTCAGAGTCAATGGTGATCTCAAATTTAGAAACTTAATGACTTTGATGTTCTCAGGCTTAATATTTCTGATATTTCCAAGTGCTAAATCTTATCAATAGATGATCAGCGTAGAAAATTTTGTAAAAACTTTCTCAGGTACTCTTTGCCATTAAAAAAAATGTTATATGTGATCTGAAAATGCGGCATATCTTTGTAATATAATAATAACCAACTGGTTATTTGGTGCAAAAATCTGCATACTTTATACAAGTGTTTAGTAGTTGTGAACTTTAAAAATAATTTTATAAGTCAAGGCTAAAAATTTTGAAAGTTTTTTTTGTAAAGGTAAATTTATAACTTTTGGTTATTTAATGTGTTTTATAATGTTATATCTTCTGTAGAAATGTTTTTTCCTGAAATATCATTATACTTATTTGTAATTAAGTGCAGAATCTTTAATGGATGGATTTATGTTTCCAGTAACAAATGGAAGTGCTGGGGATGGCAATTACATTAAATATGAAAACTTACCTAGTAGTCAACAATTTATTAGACCCCTTTAGGGTGGTAGAGATCAGAATGTCAGGTTTAAAACAGTCTGAGATGTTAGAAGTGTCAGAAATAAAAGTTAGAGGTATTGTATTTATAATTTGGAGACTTTACAAATGATTTTTAAAAAGTACTATTTGCTGTTATTATTAAATTGGACCCATTGGGACAGAACCTACAAGTATAGCTTGGTTTTAATCTTTCCGTCTGCCTGGAGTTATATAGGACTAGATACAGAGGAGTCTACTTTCAGTATGAATTTAGAATCATAGACTCATAAAATTCAACTAGTTTACCAAAATTTGGCTAATCTTAATCTTACATGTGTATCTCCTATACATATATGTATATACTCACACACATATATTCTGAATTCTGATGTGTATATATGTAATATTATTATGCAGTATATACACTCATATATACTCAGTATAAATATTTATATAATAAAAGTATTATATAAATATAATATGTAATTATACCCCCCACACACACAGAGACTCAGATAGTTGGACATATGTTCCTTGAGTTTGTTAGCTTTCATCACATTCATTTTGGGGTATTCCCTGTCCAGGCTAGAAGCGGGGAAAGGTGGCCAGGCTGTAAGGGTTCCATCCCCATCCAGGACTGAAATATTCCAAATGCTACTGCAAAACATGAGCAGATGCTTTTGCACTCTTGGACCTCTGCATTTTAATATAGCACTTCATGTTATGTTTATATTAGAGTCCTGGCTTTCATTTTAATGACTATTCAAATAGATGCCAAGTATACAAATAAAAGATTTGCATAGTATATTTGGAGGACAAGAAAAAACAAATAATGAGGTGGGTGTTATCATTTTCTTCATGGTAGTCTCCTGTTGCAAGTGTAGTGATCAGTTACATGTCGTTTTGAGCTAAAGAACCCTCATGCTCTATTAACTGTGGTGTTAGGAAAATGGCTCCTGGCAATTTTCTATTATGTCAATTCCCTGAGTATTTACATTAGGAGAAACATTTTTATGATGAGTACAAAAAAAAAAATCTTTTCTCAGCATTTTCCCATTATGGGCACAAAGTGTTTTCCTCCTTATAAAATACAATTTAGGAATATAATTTAGTGATTCACATTAGATACTGGAGCTTGGAGAGGTAAAGGGTTCAGTTCAATCTCTGCCTCATTATTAGCTCTTTCTGTATTTCATTTCTTGATCTAATGTAAATTGAACTAGGGAATATTTGGAACACTAGTAATGGGTCTTGAAAAAAATCATTCAATAGAAGCTCTCAGAAATTCTTCTGTGAAAAAATTTGGAAAAGCCAGTTTCTTTATACTCTCAAGAAGATATTTATAACAAAGCATTAGGTACCTTCAGTAATGAAAGACATGGCTCATATTTTGATCAATGCCTCCCAGCTGATACATAATTCAACCTGAATGGGACATGGCATTCATTTTTCTTCATGACATTGAATGACGTGATGGTATTTCAAATGGAAAGTCTATAGGTTTGGATATAAAAAAGATAAAGTCTTTCAGTACTATGCAGGCCAAGGACTAAATTGATAAGGTTCTATTTTTAGTTCCCCTAAAGGCAAATTAGCTTCATCTTAGTGTTAAAATGTAGTAAAGTAACACCATGTCATCATATTTTCCATTTGTATAATTGTGCTGTTTTTAAATGATCTGTTCTTCTCTTTTCTCTGCCCTCATTACGCCAAGCACTCTCAGTTGTTCCTAGGAACCTATAAAATTCACAGTGAATTTCAGTATCTCCTGTTTATACAACTAGCTCTCTGATAATCCATTCATTGTTTAGATGCCAGTTAATATTAGGTAATACTATGCACTGCAATAAGTGATTTTTTAAAAATTAAGCAAACTTTGGGTATCAGTGTTTTTTTTTTGTTGTTGTTGTTGTTTTTTTTCCCTCAGGGGCTTCAACAAGTATTTGATTTTGTTTGAAATTAATGCTGTACAGTTTTAGACTAAGAACCGAACATTTGGTTCCTTTGGATTATATGTTTGCGTTTTTTATTGAATGTTGTGTGAACTACTAGTACAGCTTATGCTAAGAGGAACTGGCCTTAAGGCACAATACATCTTTGTTTTCACTTTACCAAGCCTACATAAATAATTTCTTTCAGAGGTAACCACTTTGTACTCACACTGTCTAAAGTACATAAGAATTTGGAAATACATTTTACTGACAACTGCAAATTTCAAGAGTTAAGAATGCTCATTTATAAATAGTATTGTTTTCCTACTCCCTTCTACTGGAAATGTGAATCTGTCAATTAAAGAGTGTCAAAGAGCTATTCAAACCGCTAAATTGATTTCCACCTACCTCAGACTTTGAAAACAGGAGAGAGTCCTGAGTTCCATGCTGTGGGATGGGCCCGCTCAGCAACTGACACTCATTAAAGAGCTAATTATGAGAACCCCTAACAGCACTGGTTTTTCCCTCCCTTCAGGTGATGGTGCTAATATATGGGATTAGATTTGGTGTTAGATCTGTGTAAAATATTTTACAATTTATTTGGGAAATCTGCTGAAAACAATATTGAATGAGAAACTAGTATTCTTTGAAATTGTTAATTAAAATTCAACTACTTGATTATATATTGCCTGTGTATTATAAATATACCTAAGATAGTCATAGACACTGTCAAGTCCTCCCTCCCCTGTGGATGGATCACTACTCTTGAATGATGCGATGTCACACTTCCCTGATTTTCCTTCCCCCTTTCATGACAGCATCTTGTCAGTATACTTTGTGGGCCCTACTCCAGTTGCCTTCGTCCTCTGCCTCTCTCTTAAATCTTAGTGCTCCTCAGACATCTGTCTTAGCCCTCTTCTCTACTCAGCATTGGTCATGGGCTCCTCTCATCTATGTGCTGATGACTTCTTAAATCTTTTCCCCCACCCCAGCCTCTCCCCAATGCATCAGACTTCTACATTCAGCCTCTTAGTAGATATCTCTATTTGGATGTTCTAGGGGTAACTCAAACTCAGCATGTCCAAAGCAGGATTTGTCAGTATATGCTTCAGTCATATTGATCCGGTTTTTTTGATTACTGAAGGTACTGTATTGTCTCTTCTTTGCCTATGCTACTTCCTTAACCTGAAATATATTTCCCCTCTGGCTACCCACTGTTCACTCAGCAGATGCCATAATTGGCATTCTCTAAGGAAGCCTTTTCTCATTTTTCTGTCAATATTAGAGACTTCTTTTACAGAGTAATGGTAATAATAATAAAGGTAATGATGATGATAATGGTTAACTTCATTTCCTATTGATGCGATAATAAATTAGCACCTAATTAGTGGCTTAACACAACACAAATTTATTATCTTACAATTATGAAGGCTGAAAGTCTGACACTACTCTCACTGGAGACTTTAGGGGAAAATCTTCTACATTTTTGGAACTATTCCAGCTTTTAGAGACTGCATTCCTCAGCTCATGGTCCACTTCTGTCTTCAAAGCAGAATGCCTGGTAGAGTCTTTCTAACATTTCATCAATCTGACACTGACTTTCTTCCCATCTCCTGTTTTCACTTTTCAAGACACTTGTGATGATATTGGGTCCACCTGTATAATCCGGGATATTCTTCCTATCTTAATTTCTGCTGATTAGCAACCTTAGTTCTGTTTGCAACCTTAATTCCCCTTTGCCAAGTAACGTAATATAGTCACTGGTTCCAGGAATGAGGACCTGGACATCTTTTATCCACAATAACTAACAGTTATTGAGAACTTAACAATTGCTAGGTACTGTTCTAAGCACGCTACCTATATTAATTTGTATAGTTGTCAAGAACTGTGAGGAGTCTAAGGTTTTACCTTATCCTACTTGTAATATCAACTAGTCAGACCGCCACTGTTTCATGAATGCTGGCAGAAGTCATGAAACTCTTGGACTAGAAATAAAAGACATTATTATTCTAGCTACAGCCATAGCCAGAGATAAGCATTTTTTATTCTTTTAGAGGCAGGGTCTCACTCTGTTGCCTAGGCTGGAGTCCAATGACAACATTATAGCTCACTGCAGCCTCGACCTCCTGGGTTCAAGCAATCCTCCAACCTCAGCCTCCAAAGTAGCTAGGACTACAGGCGTGCACCACCATGCCCAGCTAATTTGTTATTTTAGTAGGAACAGTGTCTGACTATGTTGCCCAGACTCGTCTTGAACTCCTGGGATCAAGTGATCCTGTTTCCTTGGCTTCTCAGTGTGCTGGGATTACATGTATGAGCCACTGTGTCCTGCTGGTATCATATTTTTTGTACCAGTTCCCAGAGCCCTAATTCCCAAGAGTGACACACATAGGTCCAGCTGATACCTGCACATACAGTGGATTCTATACCTGACCCTAGGGAATGTGGTTCTTTAAAAAGTGATAATATGTATGCCACCTTTTTGCTCTGGAGAGCCTACTATCTCTGTTTTTGCTATACAAAACCATCCTTAAAAAGAAAGTGTGGAACAAAAAGCAGTCAGTGCCTGTGTTCATAAGATATACAGAAATGTGAGAGACCCTTGAGAATTGTGTTTCAACAATAGTCCTCACAGTAATCCTGCAAAATAGTTGCAATTATAGTCATCTTCATTTTACAGGTGAGGAAAATGATGGGTAGAGAGGATCAGTTACGTGCCCCATTAAGTAGCAGAATCCAGTTCATGTTCTTAATCCCTGCTCTATGCTGCAACCATTATACTGTGCACTCATTGTAGCATATGCACTACATTGTAATTGCCATCATGTGTGTCTATAATATATATACTTTTTAACTTGTTTGTATCCCCCATTGGTTTTTAAGCTCCACAAAAATTTAAGGGGACTATGTGTTTATTGTTCAATGTTTATATACCCAGCCTAGATCAGTCTGGCCAGCATTAGGTAATGAGCAAGTGTTTTTGGAATAAATGAAAATACACTGTAAATGGAACCTTAATAGGAAGGAACCTTACATTCAACCTGTATTCTCTGAGATAACAGCAAATCTTTGTTATATAACAAGTATTAGTCAACTTGGGCTATCACCAGTGGATGGGCAGAAGGGGTCATTTAATGTCTTTTCTGTGTTCATACCTAATCATGTTTCTTAAAGCAAAGACTGTGATTTTGAAAGTACTAGATGCACAACAAAAAAAATATGATGGTGAAAATCAAAGTGGCACTAATTTTAAAAATTAAAGGGGTGAGAAACTGACAAATGTTCCCTGTGCATATGGGATATATCCTTTGGCATAGAAAGCCTTTTTCAGGGAAAAAAGGAAATCAAGCAACACGTGTAAAGTGTTCCTCCATTGCAATTGACAGTAATCAGTAAATGTCGAGGAAAATTGATTGCTGAAATGAAAAAAAAAATCTTTTGAATGTGTGGCAGGAGGATCAGCAAAAACACTGCCTGCCTATTATGGCCTAATGCTAATTCAGGAGAATGCTAGAAGTTTGAGAACTTGAAAGCTAAGCTTCTGAATACAAGTAGTGCTGATGAAAGTTCTGTTAGAATCCACAATGCGTAGCTGAAACTAGTCTGTTTTAAATGAATGATGCCCAAATAAAAGTCCATCAGGAGAAAAGTGTATTTTGCTTTAAAACTTTGAAGGACTGACTCCTAAATTTGGTAGAAATGTATCTAAGGATAGCGAAGTTTAAACTTCTTTGTCAAACAAACTGAAAAAGAGTCATTCAGAACCTAACTGGTTTATCAGTAAAAATCTTGGGAATATACCCTTGAACGGAAGAAAAAGAATGGTAGTTCTCATTTTATAAATATTAGTTATGGGTTACTTCTATAAATTTTGTCTTATTACTATTACTATTTCAAATATAGTTTATATTTTTACTAGCCCTGTATATTAATCTTCAGAGCAAGATGTTCCATTTTTTTATTCTGAAACACTAAGGTGTATAGACAGTCTTGAGCAACAGCCAGTCATGGTATAATCAAAATACAACTTTTTTTTTTTAACCTATGCCTTTAAAATTAATGTCCCTGGATGATAATATGGGCATATCTTATAATGTTTTTTGGCTCATTCTTAAGTAGGATCTATGTTGTTTTAAATCACAGGATAAAATTTTAATTTGAAAATTAAAATCTATAATGGAACATATTAACCTAAACTTCATCTTTGTTTGAAGATAAGACTCCTCCTCCTCTCTTTCCTGAGGCTTACGATGCATTCGATTCCCCAGAGTGGGGAAGGACTGGAAAGATCTCAAATAGTGATAACATTTATCTTGCTTACTATGTAGGACTAAGTTCTTTACATGGTATAACTCATTTAATCTTCACAGCAACTTGCAAAGCGGGTACTGTTAATATCCCTATGTTATCAATAAGAAAGTGAAAGCTGAGAGAGGTTAAACAATGTGGGTTTGGATCCCAAACCCAGTATGGATTCCACAACTTGCAGCTTTAAACATTATATCCATTGCCTTCTACCAATAAGATCTGAGGAGCAGAGCTGGAAAAATAACTTGGATTGTGATTGAGATGCTACTAGAGTATAGTCTGGTGATAACATTGAAGGTAAAATTCAAAGGGTGAAGTGGGGCGGGACACAGAAGTAAGAGTTAGGTCAGAAGGCTGCAGATTTGAGCACAAGATGGTTTTGGGTTGGAAGAATCAGTATGCATAGAGCCCATCTGTGAATCGTAAGGGAAAGCATCTAAGTGACACTTTGCATAGGAGTAGAGAGGATTTAGAAGAGCCACAGAGTTCTTTATGTGGCAGAGTGAAACCGTGGAATTCATGACCAGAACTGTGGAACCAAAGGCCCTTTCCTGGGTGGTGTTGACAGTGGTTATACATCTGTGTGGCTTAGGATCGCAGGCAAAACTAGTTGTAAGCTATATTTACCATGACTTGCCATCACATCACTTGCTATTCATTTATTTTGCAATTACCTTTTGAACATTAGCCATGTGCTTGGTACTATGCTAGCACTGCAAATGCAACGATTAAGATTAAAACTGCCCTGTCTTCCTGGATTGGGTTGATGTTTCAGCTTAGATACTAATTTTCGTCAACTTTTCCTGGTCATTTGATCAAATGTATTCTGCCTCCAACTCTGTTATTCTTTAACATATTATGTGTAATTTTCATGATAGTCCCAATTACAGTCTCATATTATCTACTTGTCTATTTGTGTATTATTTGGCCCCCTGCCCTACTTGCATTCCCCAACCCCTCAAAACTGGAACATGAGCTTGGACACAGCAGCATCTTTGTTAGTCTCCTTCTCTGCTCGAACAGAATAAGGACTCAGCAAACTTTATTGAATGAATGAATGAATGCCTGATTCAAAGAAGTACATTACATGTACAAGGAAAACCAGAAAGAACAAATGTATAGAATTTATTCTGTTCTGAAACCACAACTTCTAATATGAATGTATGGCACTTTAGATTTTCTGAGCAAAAATATCTTACATCCAATCAGAGACCAGTGCTGCTTTTCAGGAAGATGCCACATGCCCTGACTACACTAGGGGCTCAGCAGCAGGTCTGTTTTCTGCCTAGGCATGGAGGGATTGGCTGCTGAGGTGATGCTCCTGAATTGCTGGGATATTTATTTCTTCAGCATTAAAACTCTTGTCTTCCAGGACTTTCTATCCCTTTTCCCTCAGGATTAAGGTTGAAGTCTGGGGCATTCAGGTTCTGATCTTATTACAGACTTTGTTATGAATCTCAAATTAGCTAAATAAATGGATGACAAATCTAGAATGAACTGATAAGTTTGAGTGTGGACAACTAGAAGGCAGAAATTGGCTGGTGAAGAAATATTGCCAGGAAAAGTCAGTACTGTAGGTAGTATGGCTTAGGCAAAAGGAAAGTACGAGAGAAAGTAGGACAATTGATAACTCTCTGAGGTCACATATCAGAGAGCATCTCCTGTACTCTTCTCACACTTAGAGTGCGGAGTGTGAGCTTGATCATGTAGCGGAGAATATCTGAGCTGGAGGATACCAGACTCTTTCGCACTGGAGCCAGGGCTTAGAGGAGCTCAAAGCAGGGGCAAAGCATCTTATTCTGGACTGACTATCATGACCTGTGAGATAAGAATCTGACTGGCAGACAGGAGAGAACTGATATTGTACACATTTTTGTTAGTGATTATTTAATAATCTGGAATATATTAGAGTACATTTCTAGCTTACAAGGTTATGCATCAAAAGGGTAATAAGGCAACACTTTCACTAATGCTGGAGACTGGATTTCAGTTAGTATATACTATTGAACAGACCTCACTTAGTGATTCTTTGGACCTTTTGCAAAGTTGTGAGGTTTCTCCCTGCATGATGTTCTCAGGGCAATGGGCCATTTTATTTTATGAGGGCTGACTTTCCCTAGAGGGCAAAACAGAAAGCTGCAAGGCTTTCTTAACTTTCCTTTAGTATGTACTATTACACCAGATTAAAAGGGGAGAGGCTTACACAAGGAGGCACAGCACATTGGGGGCCTATCAAATAGCAGCCTACTATAAGATGCTTAGATATTTTCATCTAGTGCTCAAAGAGAGCAGTCTGGGCATGTGGGTGGTGATGGATGATGTTAAAGTGGATGAGAACACTCAAAGAAAATAAGTAGCAGAGTAAGTGCCTTAGTACATTTATGCTACTATAACCAAATACCTGAGACTGGGTAATTTACAAATAATAGAAATTTATTTCTTATAATCCTGGAGGCTGAGAAGTCCAAGATACGGCACAGGCCAGTTTGCTGTCTGGTGGGGTCTACTCTCTGCTTTCAGGATGACTCTTTGTTGCTGCATTCTCCAGAGGGGATAAATGTTGTGTCTTCAGATGGCAGAAGAGACCCATAGAGATTACATTTCAGTGTGAATTTCAGAGAGGACACATTTAAATCATAGCAGTTAGTAAAACAAAGCAACATAGAAGCCACAGATGGAAATCCTGGAAACTTTGATTTTCAAAAGTCAAGAGAGTGGCAAGAAAATGAAAAACAAAACGGAACAAAACAAGAAGAAAGGCTAATCTGAGAAGTGGAGGAAAAACATGGATATTCTGTTATTATAGACACTAGCCTACCATATGATAATTCTCAGCAATGCCAAAAAAAGATGAATTCTGAGAAGTGTCCATGAGAGTTTGTGAATTTAGTTATTCAGAGCTGTTTCAGGATAGTGTTAAGAATAGAAGGCAAATTATAGTGCATTGAGGGTGAGTAGGAGGCAAACAAGTAAAGCAAGTCAGATTTTTATGTTAATTTATGTTATCACATTCACTAGTATTATATGAATTATTTCATATCTGTCTATAGTTTTTTGTACTATACTATTTAATTGGAAGCAGACTACTATGCCTACTTTTATCAAGCATTTTCTTTGACTTTCCAAGTAAATTAGATTCTGAAACATTTGAATTTTCTTCTGTTTTCAAGGCATATGAAAGAGTTATGGGTATTCATTTTAATGAGTATGGTCTCGTAACAAATTTCTTTTGCAAAAATTAAAATAATTCATTGTGAATTAATGTTATCTGCCTTAAATAAACAAAAGAGTATTTTTGTTACTGAATTTGCTCTTTTTTTTTTTAATAGCTTCATTCAGGTACAGTAATGTACAAGAAAACTGTCCATATTTAAAGTATGCAATTTGGTGCCTTAACACATGTATACACACAGGAAATTATCACCATAATGAACATATTCATCACTCCCAAAAGTTTCTCGTCGCTATCTTCTAACTCCTCCCATCTTTGTCCCCAGGCAACCTCTGATGTGCTTTCTGACACTATAGATTAGTTTGCATTTTCTGGAATTTTACATAAATGGCATGAATCATACAGTAGATAGAGCTTTCTTCTTTTTTTACTCCATATAACTATTTTGGGATTCAATCATGTTGTGAACTGTAACCATAGTTCATTTCTCTTTATTGCTGAGTAGTATTTTGTTGCGTGGATATACCATACTTTATTTATTCACCTATTGATGGACATTTGAGTTGTTCCTAGTTTTTAGCTACTGGAAATAGGCTTTTATGAATATTTGTGTACAAATGTTTGTGTGGATATATACTTGATGTAGGTGCTCTTAAATTATAAACCTATTATATAAGATTCCTTAAGTTGTGAAGACGTAGAACAGAGCCACAATTAAAAATACTTCTCTGTAGTTGCTTCAACAAAATCTAAGTTTCTTCAATACACTGTTATAAGGTTAGTAGCATACAATATTTTCTTTATTTTTTCCCTACTCTGCCATCTATAATCATGGTTCCTCATATTTATTATAAAACCTGTGTATATATAAGAAGCCGTCCTCTACTACTGATCTGTGTTTTACTCTATTCTTTAATGACTTTAATTTGACTCTAGCTCCATTTGGTGAAGAGTCCTTGTTTGGTTGATCTGTGATCTTGTTACCCAGGCCTGACTTTTGTAACATCATACCCTCTCAATTCCAATATGTAACCAGCTGCCTGCTTAGGTCACCAGTGCCTGATATCTTTATCACCAGCCTCCAGTTGTTTCCACACCATATCTCCTTATGCTGTTAGTCAGGCTTTTGCTTTCTAACAAATGCCTCCAAGTCTACCTTCCTCTTTATTCCAAACTCCTAGACTGCATCTGGCTCATATGTGTCGAGTCTTCTTCCTGTGCTGTTTGAGCCAATCCAAATCCCAATGTGTGGCTTGATATGCTTGCTTAGCCTTGACGATCGACTACTCTTGGCTCCTGGAGGACTACAGCTTACAGAATTGCCTCTACTTTGTCACAGGCTTGGGTCAGAAGGCTTGATCATTAGTCACATGTTGCTACAAGTAAATGACACCAGACCTGCTACTACTGTTGCCATCTACTGGTGACAAAGTTGACACACTGTGGTCCTGTTACCTGGTTTGTTCATATTTAGACAAGGTGTTAAGGTAAAATCTTATATAAAAGAATATCTATTGCTTATGAACTTACAATTCATACCAGTTCTCTGATCTGTGTTCCTTCTCTTTTTATATTTCAGCCACATCAACCTTCTTTGTCTAGCATACTTGTCTCATTTTCACCTTAGGGCCTTTGCATTTGTTGTCCTCTCTTAGAATGCACTTCCGATTTCAAACAAGCTAGTTTCTACCATTACTCACATCTCAGATGAAATGTGACTACCTTAGAGAGGGCTGCCTTGACCACACCACACCTACCCCACCAATCAATCAATATCTTACTCTGTTACATTTTCTTTGTAGCATTTATCATTTACTAATTTTCTCATTCATTTATTACTGGTTAATTGACCTCCTGCACACACTCACATATGCATATAAGCACCATGATGACAGAGAGCAAGGAGCTTGCAGGACAGGGCAAAACCATGTCTATATTGAGCAAAGGAGATGCTCAACCAGTATTTGTGGTATATGTGAATGTGCAGATTACCTGTTTCTGCCCTTTGATATCCTATTTACCTTTTGAAGTCCAACTTAACTACCATCTCTTTGAAAATCTCCCCAATCAGATTTGTTTTTTTCTCTATCTCAGCACTCTTAATTCTTCAACTATTACCTCATATTTCCCTTTTTTTCGTGTTATAGCTGTTATGCCCTCATGCTTAGTCTAAAATGTAGCAGAAGATGGGGTCATATTTGACTTACTTTAATATACATTTCAGACTTAAGACCACAACCGACCAGGTGCAATGGCTCAGGCCTGTAATCCCAGCACTTTGGGAGGCTGAGGTGGTTGGATCATGAGGTCGGGAGTTCAAGACCAGTCTGGCCAATATGGTGAAACTCCGTCTCTACTAAAAATACAAAAATTAGCTGGGCGTGGTGACGCATGCCTGTAATCCCAGCTACTCGGGAGGCTGAGGCAGAAGGATTGCTTGAACCTGGGAGACAGAGGTTACAATGAGCTGAGATCACACCACTGCACTCTAGCCTGATCAACAGAGCGAGACTCCATCTCAAACAAACAGAAATAGCAACAACAAATACCCACAACCAATGCTGAGAAGATATTTTTTAAAGTCAGGAATAAAGAAAAATCAACCTTATTATAAGACTGTTGACTATTTTATTCTTTTTCTTATTTTAAAATATTTAAAGCATGTGGAAAAGAATCAGTAATATTATAATCAGCACCCATACCACCAACAGTGAAATATTCTTATTAAAAGCATCACTATTTAATTCACTGTGTGACTGTCTTCCATCTTTTTCCCCTCCTTTCTTCCATTAAGCCATCATGACTTTAATGTTTATCATTGCTGTATGTGTGTTTGTGTGTGCATCTTGCCATTACTGTCTCTGTGCATGTGTTCGTGTATGAGTATCCATTTACAACACACGGTGTTATTCTACTTGTTTTTAAATAGTGGATGTTATTATAGGGTCATTTTACTCTTCACTTATTTCCTCGATATTCTCTTTCTCAGATTGTCCATGTTGATGTATGTAGTGTTAGAATCTAGTGGTAAGATCAATTGTTTTGATTGCTGTGTAATATTCCTTTATATACCTGTTTCTCAGTTTCTTTGTCCTTTACCTTGCTTAAACGCAGTTAATTTTCCCTTTTCACCTGTACAAACAATACTATAGTGAACATTCTTATACAATTTTCTGTTGCATCGTAGGGAGTTACCCCAGGGTTATATAGAGAAGTAGAACTTCTGGGTCAGAGACTGTAAACACTATGCTTGGCATTGTGATTAAAAGCACAGGTGCTGGAACCAGGCTGTTGGGTTCAAATTTCTACCCTGCCACTTACTGACTTTCCCAGGAAGCAAGGAGCGCCAGCTATTTTCAACCTGTTTTCATGAGCATGCGTGCCCTACCTCAATCCCTGGCATTAAGTAGTAGCGTGGCTTAGGTCCTTTTGGCTCTGGAAGGATCTGCCAGAGCCAATTCCCAGCCGCCACTGCCTGATGCTGGAGCCAGTGCCCAGCAGGCCTGTGGCTTCACATGCAATCACCACTTTGCATTTCTGTACCATTTCTGGTCCAGGGAGAGGTTTATTTTTAAGCCTGGAGATGTTTTTTTCGTTTTCCCTTTTAATATTTTATTTATCATCACTATGCCTCTGGAGCAAAGGGAGTACATCAAAGCATGAACTCTTTGTGTCACCATAACCAGAAGTTGATAATACCTCTATGACCTTTTAAAATAAGCACAGATCTTAGAATCATCTAATTGTAGATATTTGGAGCTAGAAGGTTTTTTAGAGATAATTAAGGCTAATGACCTTATTTCATAGGTGAGGGAATTGTGCTCTTAAGAAGTTAAGTGATTTACTGATGTTGCATAGCCAGTTGATGACAGAGCCAGACCAGAGTCTGTGGGGCCCCTCAATAGTTTTTAGTTTTTTTTCCATTATATCCACTAGCAAAGCTTTCTCTGTAAGATATATACACTAGAATTTAAGCAATTAGAAAAATAACACCACATTTTAAACCAGATATAAAATGTTTTCTCTTATACAATACTGAGGTAAATGTAAGAATATAGTATTTACTGCATTGAGTCAAATATATTTTCATTAGAAGGCACAACGCTTTTGCCTCTGTAGGTTCCTGCTGCATTTGGTTTCCTTGACTTATAAAATTTATTAGGATGGGCCCATCAATAATGGCACTGATACTTCCAGCTACCTATAGCACTGGGCTTGAAAATGAACTGTGATGAATGCATATGACCAGCATTTGCAGTGATAGCCTATATTTCTGCTGTCATGTAGAAATGGCAGGTAGTTTAATTTGCCAAAAAAAAAAAAAAATCACTAAGTCAAATCAAGTATCCCTTATAATTAGGATTTCTGGACATTTTTAGCACATAAATTCAGAATCTGGTGTCTTTGTTAAAGCCTTTGGAACTGTTTTATTTTATTTCTAGATCTTTTAGCTGTGCCTAAGCATCCGTATGCTGCTATGGAGAACTGGGGACTAAGTATTTTTGTGGAACAAAGAATACTGCTGGATCCCAGTGTTTCATCTATTTCTTATTTGCTGGATGTCACCATGGTCATTGTTCATGAGATATGTCACCAGGTATGAGAAAAAGAATCAGGTGTAAGTATAATGTAAAAGCTATTGAGAATGATTTTGAATAGCTACATTAAGAGCTAAATTATTATCCTCCCAAATAAATTTTAATTTTATATGGAGCACTGTGTAGTTCTTTCTGGAAGATATGTCATTTTTCTTCAATCATAGGATAAACAAAAACAAACACCCTGATCGTATTGAGTAAGCAACTGTCATTCCATTTAGTTGAGCAGTGAGATGGCACTGCCACCCAGCAGCCTCTTTGGAGCCCCTATCTAGTCAGTTATCAACCTTGCTGTATTTTCTTGTGATTATTAGTGTGTATATAGGGTAAGTGCAGTGATGGCAATGATTTATTGCATCGCTGCAAGATGCAGCTGAGTTTTGTGTACGTGTCAAAATTTGCTTTTGCTGAAATCAATTTGTTATTCCCCTTTTCCCACCACATAGACACTTAGGAAGTCTTTCACTAACTCAGCCGTGGACTCTTTGTTCTCAAATGATTGATATTTTTTGTCTTGGCATGTTTAGAAATTCATATGTAAATTAGCCAACTTTGTAGTGAAGCTAAGATAAAATTAATTTCATTTTGATTTTATGCATTTTCTCACAATGAATGGATGGCATTAGAGAGACTTCGCAGTGCTTATTTGAATCTTAATTTTAGTGGGAAAAAGTCACTGAAAATAGATGTCCATGCCAACAGAAAGTGATACCTGTCCTGGCTACTAGTATTTATGGATAGCTTTAAACTTATAACACCAGAAATCTCACTGTGATACAATGTGATTTCAATAAATTATAAACCCCACAGCTTTTTAAAAGCTGAAAAAACGAAGAAAAGAGTGATGTGAAAAACACTGTCAGTGAAAAAAGGTAAACTGTTAAATGCTAATAAATGAATACTGTCTTAATGATGAAGTGATGCGGGCCAGAGGACTGTTTACATAAATGTCAGCTTTTTTTTTTTTTTTTTTTTTTTTGAGGCCGAGTCTCACTCTGCCACCCAGGTTGGAGTGCAATGGTGCAATCTTGGCTCACTGCAATCTTCGCCTCCCAGGTTCAAGTGATTCTCCTGCCTCAGCTTCCCAAGTAGCTGGACTACAGGTGCCTACCACCATGCCCAGCTAAATTTTTATATTTTTAGTAGGGATGGGGTTTCACCATCTTGGCCAGGCTGGTCTTGAACTTCTTGACTTCAGGTGATCCACCCACCTCAACCTCCCAAAGTGCTGGGATTACAGACATGAGCCACCGTGCCTGGCCCCTAAATGTCAGTTTTTTGCACTGAACCTGTAAGATGTTTGTATCTGCCTTGTTGACCAGATCTCTGAGGTGTGTTTCTCACCCCAGGCTTAAGGGGATCCTTTGCAGAGATGTCTGGTGCTCCTAGTCTGTACTAAAGAGGATGGTTTTGACTGAATATCTTGTAATTATTTGAGACAAAAGCAGTTTGCTTTTTGAATGCTCCTATAAATGACAAGTTAGATATATAGTTCTGTTGAAGTGAAAGTGCACTGATAATGTATAATTGTTCGAAGAACTGGATTTCATTTGTTTCATATTCTAAGTTACTTTCTTGTTATAGCTTAGTATTTGTAGGGCACTTACTATGGAGTCATGAACCAGAAGCTAGGAGAAACACTTGAAATAATTTCCATTGTCATTAACCAATTAATTTCTATGTTATCTTTCCTGCCCACCAATTTGTAGTCACAATTCTGAAGATAGGATTTCAAGTTACAGGAGAAACATGCATTTTTTTTATTTAAAAAGTTATTAAAAGGTTAAACATTTACTTTGTGGTCCTCAACATACTGAGAGCTGATTTGATTTGTATTTCAATGAGAGATTCTGTTGAAGAATAGATACTTTACTGTTACTATTGAAACTGTCAGCCAAGGTTGTTAATGTGGCTGCTAAAGCCACACATGATCTGGTATTTGTCTGCCTTTCTGGACTCTTTCACACTTTCCTCCTCCTGGTCCACTATGTTCCAGTCGCAGAGGTCTTTCTTCTGTTTCTTAAATAGCTCATTCCCACGTAGAGTCTTCACATTAAGGGTTAATTACATGTCCCTGAAATTCTCCTTCCCAAGCCTTTCTCATGACTGGCTCTCCCTTATCATTGAAGTCTGAGCTCAAATGTCACTGCTTAGAGAGAATGTTTTTGGTTTTACAATGTAAAGCAGTTCCTCCCTCATTCCTGTAGCACTTTGTTAGGATCTGAAATTGCGTTGTTCATTTGCTTATTTATTTTTTTATCGTCTACCTCCCCTCATCCCCCGTGCCTCTACAATAAAATGTCAGCTGCATGAGGAGGAACATTATATAACTTTTCTTCACTGAATCCTGTCTTTAGGCTAGCTCCTGGCATATAATGTATTTTTTGCTTTTTAATGAGAAAAGAATTTCCTTAACGTTTTCCTAAACTAAGCAAGTTTCGGAATAATACATCATTATCTAATCAAAATACCTTTTAAAATTACATTATTTTTCATAAAGGCATCTTAGAGAATTTTTTTTTGGTCTAAATCCTTATTATAATAGAATCATGGAGAGTCAAGTGTGAGGGACCTCAAAAACCCTTAGTTTTATCAATCAGCAAATATCTTCTCTGAATTGCCTCTGCCACTAGAGGGTGATGCTTACATACCTCCTGTGATGAACTGCTCACTACCTTTCAAGGCAGAATGTTCCCATCTTTGGCCATCTCAGTCTGTTAGAGAGTTTTCTGCATTTTCAGCAGACATTTACCCATGCTAATTTCCATTCATTAGTCTTGGTTTGTCACTTGTAGGGTCACAAGAAACAAGCCTTTCTTTTTCTACATAATAGGTCTCCACATATTTGAAGACAGCTCTCATCAGTTTTTCTCTCCTGAGCCCTTTCTTCTCCAAGTCAAATATTCTTTTGTGTTCATTGATTATTCTTTTTTGTTCCTCTCTGAAAGCATGTATAAAAAAACTAGTGTCACCCAAGTAGTCAAATAAATCAATACAGTTTTGCCACAATACAGTTTAAGATCACAAAATCAATTGGGGAATTAATTCCAGTTATAATAATCATAGTTTAATACATGTAATTTTAAATAAAATAGTTTGGGGACAGATTTTATTTTATTTGATGACCATTAATTTTGTTACTGCAGTGGTTTGGTGACCTCGTGACGCCTGTGTGGTGGGAAGACGTGTGGCTGAAGGAAGGGTTTGCTCACTACTTTGAATTTGTTGGTACAGACTACCTCTATCCTGGCTGGAACATGGTAAGTGCCCTTGAATTATTTGAAACTTTTAGTAAAAGGCTGATCTAGTGTTACATTAGGCTTATATCATCATTAGACATGGCTAAAGGTACCAACTGATGCATGAAAATGTATCGATAAAATGTAATCAAAAATTTAAATGTTAGTATTCTTAAAGAGTCATCTTTTACTTATTAGGAACTATATAATCTGATTTGCGATTCATTAGCTTCAAAATGCCACAATTTACCTAAATAGAAATATTTTCAATTGTAGTATTTTATAGTAAAGGCAAATTGTCCTTTAAAATAAAGAAGTCAAGAGTAGTTAATAATATTTTAAATATACAGAATATATCAAACATAGAAAAATGAGGACTTGACATCTCATTGATGAGATAAAACACAAAAACCATCTAAAAGATATGATGTATTATTGTTGTAGATATATGTATTTTAGGATTAAATGACTTAATAAGAGGTCATTAATTTTATTTACGAAGAGTTATTCATATTATACCTATACTTTGGGAATGTCAGAACTTGAAGAAAGGTTTTTGTGCCTTAAGCTGTGCTATTATAGGGCATCCTAGAAGAAAAAGTAGAAGGAGGGTGTAGTTTTGCTATATGTCCTTTTATATCAGTTTTTCATTTTATATAAGCTTTCACTGATCAATAAGCGACAATGTAATTATTAAATAGAACCCAGGATACATATATGTTGTTCTGAAATTAAAATTTTAAATTTATTTAAAGTGATACTATTAAATTAAGTAAAAATTGCAATGTACCAATACTTATCAACTTCCAAAAGCTCAAATTTTATTTTTGACATAGCATAGGTGATTTTATATATATATATATACACACACACACACATATACACATACATACATATATACACATACCTATATATACACACATATATATGTTCTTTTAAACCACTTTATTGATGCAAGATTGACATACAAAATGCTGTACATATTTAATGTATGCAACTTGATGAGTTTGGAGATAAGTGTACATTCATAACACAAATGGTCATCTTTTGTTTTATGCCATAAACGTATTCATCACCTCTAAAATTTTCTTCCTGTCTTCTTTACTTATTGTTTTTTGGTGGTAAGAACACAACATGAAATCTGCCCTTCAGCAAGTTTTCAGGTGTATGATACAGAATTATTAAATATACACATTATGCTATACAGTAGATCTCTAGGACTTACTCATCTTGCATTGACTGAAGCTTTGTACCCTTTGTCTAATACATCCTTGTTTCCTCCTCCCCCACGCCTCTGGCAACCACCGTTTTATTCTCTGCTTCCGTGAATTTGACTATTTTAAATTCCTTATACAAGTGGAATTATGTAGTATTTGTCTATTTTATCTCACTTGGCCTGATGTCCCAAGTTCACTCATGTTGTTACGAATGGCAGAATTTCTTCTTTTTTAAAGGCAGAATGGTATTCTCTTGCATGTATACACCACATTTTCTTTATCCATTCATCTGTCAGTGGATAGATTGCTTCCAAAAATATTTTATACTGCTCCCTTTTGATGTTCTAAAGTATTAATAGGCAGTTATCTACTTGTTTGTTATTGTTCCAAGTATAATTTGAAGAACACGTAAACCAAGGTAAAATATGAAAGCATCTGTAAGTCATCATATAACTTCTCCAACATAAATTTAACTGACTCCTGCTGAGAAAAAAAAATGAAATTACTTTAACAAAAATGTGAAGATAGTAATACCATATCAACGTGTTTCAATTATTTTCATGCAATTTTACCAATATTTTATGAAGGCAAAATAATTCAGTTGCACAAATGTATAAGATAAGTTTATTTGATTTATGTGCCTAGGTATTTATAGATGTATAACATAATTTTAATATCTTAATTGAAGTGTTTTATTTTGGCATTCAAATTAACAATGCTTTAAATGACTTTGAAGAAAAATAAGCAATACAATGTCATATTATTGAAAGTATTCTTTTAAAAATGTGTAATTTTAAAATGTAAATATTTACAGTTACTGAAACACTTCCAAAAGTATCTTTTGGTTTTTGATGACTTTCAACCAACTTTGTTTAAATTTCTCATTTAATTTTTATTATGCTGTGGATTATTACTGATTTATAATTTTGTTATGTTTCAATATTAAAAGATGTCCTTATTACAAGTGACATGTTATGCATAGGTATTGCTTTTTTTAGCTCATTCAGATACTTGTGATAAAATTCTTTCTATTCACCATTATGAAAAATACATCTTAGATTTAAAAGTAGTCAACAGAATTTTAGATGGGGTGAAAACTGACAGCTTTTGATTTTTTTAGCATGGTAATATATCTTCAGTTTCGGTGTCCTCATTCCAAATTTTGTCTTTGAATGACTTTTCATATTTCTTCATCATTTTATCAGTTACACTGTAAATATAGGAATTCTGGAAAATATTTTTTAGAGGTATTGAAAATGAACACAGAGTATAAATAAGACAATTGAGATTTTGTTCTTAATTGAACACAGACCATGCATTAGAAGTATAAAAACCTAGAGGTTAGTCAGATATAAGATTTGATTACTTCTAAATCCATATTTAATAATTAAGAAATGAAAACTAATGACAGAACAATTACAGTGTCACAGAAAACTCATCCTATTAAAGTAAAAAATGAAACAATAAACTCCATCACATTTAATTACACAGTTAATAATGAGAAGAAACAAGTCTTATTATGATGGCCTTTTTTTTTTTTTTTTTTTTTGAGACAGAGTCTTACTTTGTGGCCCAGGCTGAAATGCAGTGACCCCATCTTGGCTCAATGCAATCTCTGCCTCCCAGATTCAAGTGATTCTCGTACATCAACCTCCCAAGTAGCTGGGATTACAGGTGTGAGCCAACATGCCAGGCTAATTTTTGTATTTTTTGCAAAGACCAGGTTTCACCATATTGGCCAGGCTGCTCTCAAACTCCTGACCTTAGGTGATCCACCTACCACAGCCTGTCAAAGTGCTGGGATTACAGGTCATGATGTGTTTTTGTGTTTAGGTTATATAGATTTAAAAAACTTTCTGCTATTTGATTGCTTTTGCTTTTTAGTTTGTGAGATACCTCAATATAAATCCAGAAAACCTACAAGTAGAAACTCTATAGAGTTTCTGCCCCTCCATATGTAATTAATACCTTCTTTGCAAACAAAATGTTAAGAATAAGATAACCACATAAATAAGAGAGGATATTAAGTGCCTTGAAGGCTGTGCCAGCACTAATTTTCATAATGGCATCAGCAAAAGAGTGAAAGAAATACTCAGAAGAATAAGAGTGACAGCTGCATCAGCAGTAACTCATACTATTGTGATATGCATAAAAGCTTTCCTGTAAGTGCATGGCTTAAGGTTCACTAGACCTAAGCCTGTAATAGAAAAACCAGGAGTCAGGCTCATGTCAGGAGTAAAGAAATTCAGGAAGTTGACCTATTTTGCCATTAATCTCAAAAACAGTGCTTTTTTAGGCATCAAGGCTCAAACACTGAAAAACAATTTTATCTGCTAGAGAGATACTATGGCAATCTACCTTCCATGGACTAGCAATAAAGAAGCCCAGAATTACATAGTATTGTTAAGGAAGCTCTTGTTCTGACTTAGGCCAATATACTTCACTTAACTGTTAGTAAAATCTTAGGTTGTATGTATGTGTGTTTTCAGAGCCAGTTTCTGATATAGAATTAAGGAATACTACATATAATAAAATTATCACAATAAGCATTTTGTGATAATTTTGTCCTCTAGCAAACTAATCAAGTTTACCATTTTGTAGATATGGGGTTTTACAGGGAGTATGACATAAGTCAGGGGGATAGATTGGAAATAAGAAGCTTGGATTCCAAGAAAGGCATTTCCCCTAACTCATCATTTGAAAAATGGGATAATTATAGTGACTTAGTATGTCCACATAATTTTTTTTGAAGACAAAATAACTTATGAGGTCTTTGAAATGTATGAACTGCTATACAAATGTGAGTAGGCATCATGGGCCTGGGAAAATAAATTCTCTATTAGAAAAGTACATCAATTTTACATATAGATACTCTAACATTTCCAATCCTAGTAATCCATTTTGGCTTCTTAGGCTTATACCAATTATTTATGCATACAAAATAAACTTGGTATCTAAATTCAGTCTCACCAAATAAATTCTTATCTATACTGGCAATGCGGACTATTCCATAGGAACGTAAGCCTTAGATAATGTTTCATTCATCAAAGAGAAGTGTCAAGATCATTAGAAACAACCTCCTCAGCTTAGGGCTGAAGACACATTTCAAAGAGGATTCATGGCATGAATAGTCTTTTTGCCTGATGTTATTTTATCAAAGTTGGCTGTTAGTGACAACATTATTGGATGGATTAAGTTATAGTATGCCATTGACAGCAATCATATTAAATCTTATTGTGTTTCCTCAAAACAGATAAAAAGAAGAACTGACACAGCACAGTAACTGTTCTTTAACAACTCTTGATCATTTTAATTTGAAAAAAGTTTACGTTAAAATAATTTTACTACAGCAAAAAGTTGCTTGTTAAAATACTGCAATGGAGAACTCATTTTAAAGACCTGGTGCCGACGCAGGTCAACTCATATCCCCTGTGTATATTGCATAGGTTTCATTATAATTCGTGTGGTCTATATTCTAGGTGACTACTTCAGGTTCTGGAATGTAGCATTACAAGAAAGTGCTTCTATAATGAGAATCATTAAACATGAGCATATGTTCTTTCATTAAAGAACTTGGGAAGATAAAGAGCTTCACCCACCAAAAACATAAGTTATACTTTGATAAAGTCAGCAAACTGGAATTTTTCTCCTAAATTTCGTAAGGACACATACCTGAGCATAAAGATTATTATTAATGCAACTAAAATTCAGTCTGCAAAATAACTCCTCTAAAGTAATAAACTAGAAGGTGATCCAATTGTTTTAATTTATTGATATTTTATACTGAAATGACTGATACCCAGTGAATGTGAGAAATTTAAAGGCTTCTTAGGGTTGAACCTAAGGACTTTTGGTCTTTTTTATTCTGTTCAGTTGCTTAAAAGTGACGTTTACATTGAGAGACCATAAGGAAAGTAGAAAGCGTGCCTGTTTGGGTCTCATGGAATCCCAGTCTTTGAAATGGACCTCTTCGCTGACTGCATTTTCCTTTCTCTGTTCCCTCCTGCCTTTTAAAGCTATTTTATTTTTACTCAACAGAAGTTGAGAAAATCATTGACTAACTGAAATATAGATGATTTGCTCTATAAGCAAACTTTTTTCCTTACTGAAAATATAAACTTCTTTTTAAAGAATAGAAACATCTTTTCAAAAAACCAGCTCCTGGATTCATTGATTTTTTGGAGGGTTTTTTGTGTCTCTATCTCCTTCAGTTTTGCTCTGATCTTAGTTATTTCTTGCCTTCTGCTAGCTTTTGAATGTGTTTGCTCTTGCTTCTCTAATTCTTTTAATTGTGATGTTAGGGTGTCAATTTTAGATCTTTCCTGCTTTCTCTTGTGGGCATTTAGTGCTATAAATTTCGCTCTACACACTGCTTTAAATGTGTCCCAGAGATTCTGGTATGTTGTATCTTTGTTCTCATTGGTTTCAAAGAACATCTTTATTTCTGCCTTCATTTCGTTATGTACCCAGTAGTCATTCGGGAGCAGGTTGTTCAGTTTCCATGTAGTTGTGCGGTTTTGATTGAATTTCTTAGTCCTGAGTTCTAGTTTGATTGCACTGTGGTCTGAGAGACAGTTTACTATAATTTCTGTTCTTTTACATTTGTTGAAGGGTGCTTTACCTCTAGCTATGTGTTCAATTTTGGAATAAGTGCAATGTGGTGCTGAGAAGAATGTATATTCTGTTGATTTTAGATGGAGAGTTCTGTAGAAGTCTATTAGGTCCGCTTCGTGCAGAGTTGAGTTCAATTCCTGGATATCCTTGTTAACTTTCTGTCTCGTTGATCTGTCTAATGTTGATAGTGGGGTGTTGAAGTCTCCCATTATTATTGTATGGGAGTCTAAGTCTCTTTGTAAGTCTCTAAGGACTTGCTTTATGAATCTGGGTGCTCCTGTATTGGGTGCATATATATTTAGGATAGTTAGCTCTTCCTGATGAGTTGATCCCTTACCATTATGTAATGGCCTTCTTTGTCTCTTTTGATCTTGATGGTTTAAAGTCTGTTTTATCAGAGACTAGGATTGCAACCACTGCTTTTTTGTTTTGTTTTGTTTTCCATTTGCTTGGTTGATCTTCCTCCATCCCTTCATTTTGAGCCTATGTGTGTCTCTGCATGTGAGCTGGGTCTCTTGAATACAGCAAACTGATGGGTCTTGACTCTATCCAGTTTGCCAGTCTGTGTCTGTTAATTGGACCATTTAGTCCATTTGAAAAGATCAACAAAATTGATAGACTGCTAGCAAGACTAATACAGAAGAAAAGAGAGAAGAATCAAATAGATGCAGTAAAAAATGATAAAGGGGATATCACCACCAACCCCACAGAAATACACACTACTATGAGAGAATACTATAAACACCTCTACACAAATAAACTAGAAAATCTAGAAGAAATGGATAATTTCCTGGACACTCACACTCTCCCAAGACTGAACCAGGAAGAAGTTGAATCCCTGAATAGAACAATAGCAGGCTCTGAAATTGAGGCAATAATTAATAGCCTACCAACCAAAAAAAGTCCAGGACCAGACGGACTCGCAGCCGAATTCTACTAGAGGTACAAGGAGGAGTTGGTATCATTCCTTCTGAAACTATTCCAATCAATAGAAAAAGAGGGAATCCTCCCTAACTCATTTTATGAGGCCAACATCATCCTGATACCAAAGCCTGGCAGAGACACAACAAAAAAAGAGAATTTTAGACCAATATCCCTGATGAACATCGATGCAAAAATCCTCAATAAAATACTGGCAAACCGGATCCAGCAGCACATCAAAAAGCTTATCCACCATGATGAAGTGGGCTTCATCCCTGGGATGCAAGGCTGGTTCAACATATGTAAATCAATAAACGTAATCCAGCATATAAACAGAACCAAAGACAAAAACCACATGGTTATCTCAGTAGATGCAGAAAAGGCCTTTGACAAAATTCAACAGCCCTTCATGCTAAAAACTCTCAATAAATTCAGTATTGATGGAACGTATCTCAAAATAATAAGAGCTATTTATGACAAACCCACAGCCAATATCATACTGAATGGGAGAAAACTGGAAGCATTCCCTTTGAAAACTGGCACAAGACAGGGATGCCCTCTCTCACCATTCCTATTCAACATAGTGTTGGAAGTTCTGGCTAGGGCAATCAGGCAAGAGAAAGAAATCAAGGGTATTCAGTTAGGAAAAGAAGAAGTTAAATTGTCTCTGTTTGCAGATGACATGATTGTATATTTAGAAAACCCCATTGTCTCAGCCCCAAGTCTCCTTAAGCTGATAAGCAACTTCAGCAAAGTCTCAGGATACAAAATCAATGTGCAAAAATCACAAGCATTCTTATACACCAGTAACAGACAAACAGAGAGCGAAATCATGAATGAACTCCCATTCACAATAGCTTCAAAGAGAATAAAATACCTAGGAATCCAACTTACAAGGGATGTAAAGGACCTCTTCAAGGAGAACAACAAACCACTGCTCAGTGAAATAAAAGAGGACACAAACAAATGGAAGAACATACCATGCTCATGGATAGGAAGAATCAATATCATGAAAATGGCCATACTGCCCAAGGTAATTTATAGATTCAATGCCATCCCCTTGAAGCTACCAATGACTTTCTTCACAGAATTGGAAAAGGCTGCTTTAAAGTTCATATGGAACCAAAAAAGACCCCGCATTGCCAAGACAATCCTAAGCCAAAAGAACAAAACTGGAGGCATCACGCTACCTGACTTAAAACTATACTACAAGGCTACAGTAACCAAAACAGCATGGTACTGGTACCAACACAGAGATATAGACCAATGGAACAGAACAGAGTCCTCAGAAATAATACCACACATCTACAGCCATCTGATCTTTGACAAACTTGACAAAAACAAGAAATGGGGAAATAATTCCCTATTTAATAAATGGTGCTGGGAAAATTGGCTAGCCCTAAGTAGAAAGCTGAAACTGGTTCCTTTCCTTACTCCGTATATGAAAATTAATTCAAGATGGATTAGAGACTTAAATGTTGGACCAAAAACCATAAAAACCCTAGAAGAAAACCTAGGTAATACCATTCAGGACATAGGCATGGGCAAGGACTTCATGTCTAAAACACCAAAATCAATAGCAACAAAAGCCAAAATTGACAAATGGGATCTCATTAAACTAAAGAGCTTCTGCACAGCAAAAGAAACTACCATCAGAGTGAACAGGCAACCCACAGAATGGGAGAAAATTTTTGCAATCTACTCATCTGACAAAGGGCTAATATCCAGAACCTATAAAGAACCCAATCAAATTTACAAGAAAAAAAACAAACAACCCCATCGAAAAGTGGGCAAAGGTTATGAACAGACACTTCTCAAAAGAAGACATTCATACAGCCAACAGATACATGAAAAAATGCTCATCATCACTGGCCATCAGAGAAATGCAAATCAAAACCACAATGAGATACCATCTCACACCAGTTAGAATGGCAATCATTAAAAAATCAGAAACAACAGGTGCTGGAGAAGATGTGGAGAAATAGGAACACTTTTACACTGTTGGTGGGATTGTAAACTAGTTCAAGCATTGTGGAAAACAGTGTGGCGATTCCTCAAGGATCTAGAACTAGAAATACCATATGACCCAGCCATCCCATTACTGGGGATATACCCAAAGGATTATAAGTCATGGTACTATAAAGACACATGCACACGTATGTTTATTGCAGCACTATTCACAATAGCAAAGACTTGGAATCAACCCAAGTGTCCATCAGTGACAGACTGGATTAAGAAAAAGGATGAGTTCGTATCCTTTATAGGGACATGGATGCAGCTGGAAACCATCATTCTCAGCAAACTATCGCAAGAGCAGAAAACCAAATACCGCATGTTCTCACTCATAGGTGGAAAGTGAACAATGAGATCACTTGGACACAGGAAGGGGAACATCACACACCGGGTCCTATTGTAGGGAGGGGGGGAGGGATAACGTTAGGAGATATACCTAATGTAAATGACGAGTTACTGGGTGCAGCACACCAACATGGCACATGTATACATATGTAATAAACTTGCACATTGTGCACATGTACCCTAGAACTTAAAGTATATTAAAAAAATTTACAACCTAAAAAATAAAAAATGGGGGAAAAAAAAGAATAGAAACATGTTTTTCCAATTTAAGAGGAACTGGGAACCTGCAGCTCACTGTTACAGGAGAAAGGTAAACCTTTCTCCTAGCATTTGCAGTTAGAGCAGATTTTGGCATTGGTGGATAATGGGCCTACAGCAAAGACAAAGAAACTACAAAGAGGATATAAGAGCAGCAATGAGAGCAGCAGCTAGTGCCATTAAAGCAAAATATCTCCTGTGCTGTAGCTGTACTCTGAGTACATGCTTGAGGAATCCTAATGTGCATATGCCCCATCCATTGAGGATTAGACTAGAACTCCAAGGGTGTATGTATTCAGATAATTCAAAAAGAATGTCAGAGTTAAGCAGGCCTGACACTGGAATCTAACCAGTGGAGACTGAAGAGTTATTAATAATTTTTAGCAAAAAAAAAAACAAAAAAAAACAGTTAAAATAAGAGCTGTACCTGTTACACTAACGGGTTAAACTAGCTTTCACTGAGGCTAATGCAATAACAACTTATATTTACATATTTTTTCTCATTTTTGGGACTAATTCTGTACATTTTAGAACATGTCTTATAGTAGCATTGGTACCAATGTTAAGAACATCTGTTAGAAAGATGAATGAGTAAGGCTGGACAATCTTTGTTAATTGTTGAAGTATATTAACTGATGTAGAAATTGTGTAGCACAAATACATTTTTGAGTATAATACTACAACTGAAGAATACATAATATATACATGTTTCATTTTGTTTGCACTTGTAGTTCTTTTATAAAAATCAAGACTTTGGATTCACAGTTGCTTGGGAAATAGAAACTTTTGAAGAGCCTCAATGTTACAAAGATGTGTTAAGTTTCAGGAAATGAAAATCTGTTTCTTTCATTGCTTCAAATAAAAGATCAGCTTTTACTAAGTAAGATATCTTTGGAAAAGGAAGATAAAACAAACATAATTCATAAGTATTCATGTATATTCACTGTATATTCACATATATTTCTATCTACTCAGGTAAGTATCTGGAAGGTTTGTTAGTCACATTACCTCACATTCTTTCTTACATGAATTTTTAAAATGTAAAATAAAGCTGAAAATTTAAAAAATTATACATGTTTTTAAAGGATGATTTTTTTTTAAAGCAGAGTCATTTTGCTCAGAAAGATTGTTTCAGGTTTTGTATACTTTAAACCTAGAGATTTCAGATGAATGAGCATTCCCTATGGAATAAAGTATTTCTTCTGAGCACTGTGTTAGGATTTGCATAGAGTCAAGGTCCTTTTACATTTTTGTAGGAGTTTCAAAACCAACCAGTAACTTTACAGCATTAGACACTTTCTAAGAAGAAAACTCTTACTAAACCTGGAGTCTAACAATAATGCAAGGCCATCCTTTCTCATATCTAGAAATACCACAGGGAAAATGAACCTATTCATTCTCGTTTCAAGTAAGAGCAGTTCATAAGCAGAATATTCCAGCTTGCTACAAAACTGTCAGACACCACTTGATAAACCAAAAAATTGATAATCCAAAAATTATACCAAAATGACAAAATGTCTTCTTAGACATTATTATTCTCAAACATATAATAGTGGCCGTAGCATATGAGACAACTCTTTTATCTGTCCTTTTCACCACTCCTGGTAAAAACGTTATTCTCTTTTAATATATGAATGTTCAACATCTGATGTTATTCAGCATGTCCCCAGGTAAAATAAATTTGCCTTGCAAATCCTCTAACATAAACATAGCCAAAACTAAAAGCTGGGGACTCAGAGGGCAACCAAAGAAAAATTCATTAATTTTCTAATTATTAATCATCCTTAACCAGACAGTTATATGTTTTGAAAGACATTAGAACACAACTCATTTCTAAGCAAGGAGTGATTGTCTCAGTCCATAACACTTTATGGGACTTTTCTTTTTTCTTTTTATCAAGGTTACTTTAATACTGTTCAAGATATTACTAGACAAGGATGGCAGAAATAAAAGTAGTGAGTTCAAGTGATACAATAAAAAAAAATCAGAAAAATAGAAAAGAGCCTTCTGTGAAGAGAAAATTAGGGAAAAAAGGGTAATTTGAGGTTTATGAAGATTTTGCCTCAGTTACTCCTTTAACCGTTTTAATTATAAAGACTCATATAGCATTTACTTTGTACCTCTAAACACTTGATATATATTAATTCACTGTGAAATAGAGTAAGACCTGCCAGTATCTGGAGAATGCATAATTTCTCTATTGTCCTTTTTTTTTTGGAAGTCTGAAGAGTGTTATATTGGCTAGATCACTGTTCAGTTCTGCCATTCAGGCAGCTCTTCTCAACCATGAATTCAAAAAAGATTTTTGGTAGAACATATTTTGACATTGAGCTGAATAACTTCTGTGGATATACCATTCACAAACTTGAGTGAGCTCCCTTTGAAAATTGTTACATCTTTAGCTTTGTACCTTTTCCTCGGATTGATGAAACAAAATTCTACTGATTACAGTCTTATTTTTGTCAGTTTGTGTCATATGCATCATTAAAGATGAAGATACATGGGAATGCTTTTCTCCCCTTAGCACCCACTTCAAAAACACCTGTGTCCAATTAATTCCCTTAATCATTTTAGTTTTTCTTCTCCAGATTTTATTTATAGTTCAGTGAGGCCCTTCTTAAGTGCTGTTAATGGTATACTAGGTCAGTAATTGTATATAAGTTAGTTTGATGTATTGCTGCTATATATTTTTCTCATTCCATTCATTCATATATTTCATTCATTCTATTTATTTCCATCAGAGAATTGTCAAGTACCTAAAATAAGCCACTCATGCTAATTTCTATGGAATAAATCTCATGATAATATTAATATGGAATTGGTATCTATCAGTTTCTTGTGTACTTTGTATTTATCTTTTGCTTGGTGGCTTCAGTTAGTAGATGTATATAAATTTAGGATTTTTTTTTTTTAAGGCTTTAGCTGACTGATCACACCTCTGTCAGAAGTAGCTTTTTTACAGAGCAGCTCAAAAATACAGAGCCATCACCTCAGTCAGGTTGTTCACATTCATAGATATATTTGAAAAGTAAAATTGGGCATGGTAAGTTTCAGAGGATTAGCAAAATCATAGAACAATCAGAACATTTAGCTACCTATTATTTTTATATTACAGGACTCAAGCATATTTTGTAATGTTTGCTCCGATTAACCAACTTACAATGGCCATTTCATTAGATTTTTGAGTATCTTTCTGCTCATGTAAGTTATGCTTTTGAGTCTTGCTTCTTTCCCTAAACATCACAGCTTTGCTTGCAAGATAGGTTACTAAAAAAGCAGATTTCTGTTCTTTTGATTGTAGTGGCAGTGGTGGTAGTATGGTGGAATATTTTCATCTAAATATTGTTTATTTTATAAGTTTCCTGATTAAAGACAAGTTTAGATCGATTGCCCCTTCAGAGGAAAATTTGGCATTAATTACATTCTGTTCCTAACTATTCGCATGACTGGTCCAATTTGAGGCACTTGAATCATGATACACTATTGATGATGACTAATTAAAAACTAAAAAACTGTATAAACAAATTTGTTGCCCTAGTTTTAAAACAGGGAAGTTTTCTTGAAATTGTTGGCTTCTTTAGAGAGGTGACAGGACATATAACTTACCAGGCCTAAAAATAATTTGGCTTCCTACAACAAGATAATATTTTCAATTTATTGCTAAGTATTTTGCTGTCATATTTCGGATCTTCACTGACCAAATATTTCCAAGGATTAATCTGCACTGACTTGTTCTTTTCTTTCATTTAATAAACACTTACTGGATGCCCCCCTGCCTATTTTTTTTTTTTTGGCTGGTTTCTCATTAGGGACGGGAGACACTCAAATAAGTATGGAACATCACTGCCCTCTAAGTCTCACAGACCTATTTTACCAATTTAGTTAGATTATCTTCATTAGCGTTAGAGTAATACTACTTTACAGTTAGCTAGAATGAAGTTCAATTCCTTTTTCTGCCTATCCCATGAATTAAATTTTTGGCTGTCTGCTACTTAATAGCTGTGTGATCTTGTTTATTCATCTTCAAAATATGTATGAAATCCCCAGGTTGTTTATATCACAGACTGGTTTTAAGAATTAAAGAAATCTATATTCTTACTATCATTTTTAACCAATATTTTTGTTATTAGGTAGTTAAGTGTAATAGTATTATCTGCAGGGTAATAATATTTTAACATTTTTATGCTTTATAAATGGATTGCAAGTTCAAATTTTACGTTCTGAAGAGCAAAGCTTTTCTCTACTCATTATATAATCAGTTTATAAATATTATAATAGCTTACTTTGAAATAAAGTTTTATATGATAGGTTCTAATTGATTAACTTTCTGGGCTCTTCGTATGCTATATGTTCTAGAGTTGTTTGCTATGGGTTATCAAAATTTTCAAATTCCAAAAAATATGTTTTTTATATTCGTTGGAAATATAAAGACTTCTTATTATCTGACAAATGTAAGGTTTTATCAGACTGGGTTATCTGATATATTGACAATTCATATCACATTGAAAGTAAAGTACAAAAATGGTTTATTTTATAAAATCTATTGATCAATTAATAAAGATTAATAATAATCTTGTTACAGAATTAAGATCAGTTGAATGGATATTTATTTTATAAATTAAAATAACATAAATTTATCACCATGTTAATAACTTCTGGGAGTCTATTAGCTCATCCTTGGAATTCTTCCAAACCTGAATGGTATGAGAAAGTTTCCATTAGAAATTTAAATGGAAATATAATCTGTTTAAGAAAATTAGTCAGTATACATTTAAAAATGCTCTGAATTACATTTTGTCAATCAAAAAATGCCTTAATTCTCTTATGTGTCTGCAAAATATTGGAGATAACTCTCTGTGACTAATGTGCAAAATGAATGGATAAGTGTGAAAAAAGATTAGCCAATTTGATTTTATTGAAATGTCCTATCAGACTGTTAAAAAATTTAGCATGGAGGAAAATATTCTTACTGCCAAAGTAGGTATAAAATTCTTGAAAAGGTGAAGGAGGTATTATCTCCTAGAAACTTAAAATCTATGTACAGGATCCTGAAGTGACATTTTCTAGAAGAATGGGAATGAGTTCATATTAATTAGCAAAGAAGAGAAAGCAAGTATTCCCCACTAATGATATATGCTTTATCAGGGACTGTTTGTAGTCATTTAAATAGGGACTGTTTATTTCACCATCATTTCTCAGTATTTATCTGAAAGTTTAGCATATATGAGATGTTCAGCAATACAAATCTGGCCAAAAATTAACAGAAAGTTATGAAATGAATGTTAACAAATGTCAAGATCACTTATGAAAGATTATAGTAGTTTCTATGTTGCTATTAGGAATGCATTCATTGAACAAAAGAAGATATTGAAATTAGAATACCTATGAAACTATATTGGATAAATGTTTTGAGGAAACAGGAAAAGGTGGCAACAAATCCTGAAGGTTGGCTGTCAGCAAGATGGCCGACAAGAAGTTTTTAGTGTTCTTTTCTCCCCACAAGAAAAGTCCTCAAACAACAAAGAAACAACTACATTTTGACCAAAATAGCTAAAGGACAGCTTCATAGAACAACAAAGAAACAGCAGAAATCTTGTAGAGCACCGAAATTCAGGATGGCTGTGTAGGGAAGGGAAGGAAATTCATTGCCTCCATCACCCTATTCCCAGGGGTGGAATCAAATCAGAACCAGGAGGGACAACTTCCTGCAGAGAAAAGGTAAGCAAGAGGACCCAGGTAGCCTCAATCACCACCATGGATGCTGCGGTCTTTGCTACTGGAGACGCCTTCAGTCTTCATAGGCTCA
This sequence comes from Papio anubis, assembly GCF_008728515.1. Lineage (NCBI taxonomy): Eukaryota > Metazoa > Chordata > Mammalia > Primates > Cercopithecidae > Papio > Papio anubis. The sequence continues at coordinate 66,858,220 of NC_044984.1, forward strand.
GAGCCCAGCTGAAGAAGCTCTCCAGAGTCCACACACTGAGCTACACCCAGAGAAGGAGTGTGGCTATTCTCCATCCCCATGGCTCAAGTTGCTACTGTGCTATGCCACCTTGAATTAGAGCCACTATTAGAGTGTGTCCTGCTCCAGGGGTGAGTAGTCATTGTACCCTTCCATCCCTGAGACTTTGCTGCCCCTGCAATATGCCCAACTGGTAGCATGCCATTCCTGAGCTGATCTGCTGCCATTCCTTACCTCCAAGGGGCAAGCTACTGTGGAACTGCTCCAACCTCTGCATTCCAGTGGCTGGTGCACCCTCCTCCTAGAGCTGAGCTGAAGTAGCATCCCAGCCCCTGGGGACCTCAGGCCTCCTGCACACCACAACAGTCACATCTCTGGCATCACAGCTGAGTGCCCTGCCCCTGGGGACATCAGGGGGGCTCTGCCACACCAGAGCAGTTGACCCCTCCCCATTCTACAGGTGAGGCAGCATCCTGTCCCTGGGGATCCGAGTCTCAGGAATACCAGAGCAGTTTCACCCCCAATGTCACAGCTAACTATGAGTCCTGCCCCATACAAAGGTATGCAGAGGCTCTGTTGACCCATGTAGTCACATTTTATGGGGCTGAGAAGATTTAATACCATGTGTCCTGGAGAATCAGAGCTTTGGCTGAGCTGTACTATCTTGACCTCCAGGCTGAGCAGGTGCCCTGATTGAGATTCTAAGATGTCCCACCTCTATAGGGAGTGGTCATTTCTGCACTACTTCCTATCCTTCAGCTCCCAAGCCGTATAGACATCTTGCTATTCCTGGGTACTTGCTGCTGCTGCACCTGGTGTCACAGAACCTGTTCAGCTTAGTTCCATCATCTCAGGGTCTACAGTCACCACTGTGTGGTACCTCATACCCCACTGTGTTTTGTTGGTTCCAGGTCCTGCATTGCAGCTGTACCCTGCTCCAGGAGGCTTTAGCCTCTGGAGAACCTATTCTTCCCCAGAGATATGTCAATACTGTGCCTTGACACTTAGGATCAAAACTACAGCCACACCCCAGTTCCCTGGGTCCAGGTTGCTGGGATGTGCCTCAGAACAACAGTTCTTACCTCTGTGGGAGAACTGCACCCACTCATACCTTGGAAAGTGAAGCTGCAACTGAAGTCCCAGGTGCTATAATGGTTAGTCTTATAAGACCCTGATCCCAGAAACCTGTCTTCATAGTTTATCTGAGCACTCGTGCTTTGAATCCAAGTACCGTGCCTGTGGGCCATGTCAGACCTGACACCAAGAGAGATCCCCTCAGATAAGACTCCTACTGTAGGGAAGATAAGAAGAGAAGGATCCCTAAAGTCTTTGCCCTAATAACCTATACAGTCACCATCACTTCCACAAATTCCTGCAGCCAAGACCACTGAGGTACCACAGTTATTGCTAATGTAGATAACAACTGAAGAAGCTATACAAAGACTATGCCACTTCACCCACATGGAACCAGAGCACCTTCACCCTGCCCAGTTGGCACCCATAGGTCCATCTGCAGGTAAAAGTATTAGCCTCCAAAAGCCACTCTTAGCTTAGAAGAGGTGACTGTACCATTAAATATGCAGATGTAAATGCAGGACACAAGAAACATGAAAAAGCAAGGAATCCTGACTCTATCAAAGGACATAATTATCCAGCAACTAACCTGTAAAGAAACGGAAGTTTACAAACTGCCTAATAAGGAATTTAACATAATAATCTTAGGGAAACTCAATAACATACAAAAAGAATACAAATAGACAATGAAGTCAGGAAAGCAATTCATTATCTGAGTGAGGAGTTCAACAAGAAGAGATAGATATCATTAAAAAAGAACCAAATCAAATTTATGGAGCTGTAGGGTTCAGCTGTAAATAAAAAATACACTGAAGAGCTTCAGCAGCAGACTAGAACAAAAAGAAGGAAGAATCTTGAAGATAGCTCTTTAGAAATGCTTGTCAGAACTTTTTTTTTTAAATTAAAAACTGTGTAGTCAATGGGATTTATAGGACGCCATTAAGTAAAGAAATATTCACATTATGCAATTTTCAGAAGGAAAAGAGAGAAAGAAAGAGAAGACTTATTTAATGAAATAATTGCTGAAAATTCCTAAGTCTTGGAAGTGATGTGGTCAAAAGTCCCCAAACAGAAACAACTCAAAGATTTCTTCTCCATGGCACTTTTTGATCATACTATCAATAGTGAAAGACAAAGAGAAAATTTTAAAAGCAGCAAGAGAAAAGCATAGTCACATATAAGGAGACCTCCATTACACTATCAGTGTATTTCTCAGCAGATATCTTGCAGGCCAGGAGAGAATGGGATGATATTTTCAAAGTACTGAAAGAAAAAAAACCCTTTTTAGACAAGAATACTATACCCAGCAATTTTGTCCTTCAGAAACTAAGGAGAAATAAAGTATTCCTCAGACAAGCAAAAGTGAAATGAATATATTACCACTGTACTTACGAGAAATACTTAAAGAAGTTCTTCAAATGAAAATTAAAGAATGGTAATTACTCTCATGAATATGTATGAAAGTATAAAACTACTGGTAGTGGTAAATGTATAGTCAGATCCAGAATACTTCAATATAGTGATGGTGGTGTATAAATCCAATATATCTTTAGTATGACGGTTAAAAGTCAAAAATAACTAAAGCTACAAAAAGTCCAGGAACACACAATATAAAAAGATATAAATTGTGACATCAAAAACATAAACTGTGGAAGGAGATGGTAAAAGTTCAGAGTTTTTGTATGCAACAGAAGTTAAGTTGTTATCAGCTTAAAACAGTTGATTATAACTATGAGATGTTTTATGTAAGCCTCATGACAACCACACACAAAAAAATCAGCAGATATACAAGCAATAATTAGGAAGATATCAAAGCTCAGAATTACAGAATATTATCAAATCACGAAAGTAGATAATAAGAAAGGAAGAAAGGCGCAAAGGAGTTATAAAACAACCAGAAAACAAAGAATAAAATGGCAATACTAACGTATCAATAATAACCTTGACTGTAAATGGCTTAAATTATTTAATCAAAAAACGTAGAGTGGCTGAGCGTATAATAAAACAAGATCCAACTAGATGCAGCCTACAAGAGACTCAAGCTTTAAGGAGACACACGGGCTGAGAGTGAAGGGGTGGAAGGATTGCATGTAAATTGTAACCAAAAGAAAGCAGGGGTGGCTATACTTGTATCTAATAAAATAGACTTCAAATCACAAACAATCAAAAGAGGCAAAGATGGTTATTATCTAATGAGAAAGAGGTTAAATAATCAAGAGAGTATAAATATCGTAAATGTGTATGCACCAAACACTAGAGTACCTAAATATGTAAAGCATATATTAATGGGCGTGAAGGGAGAAATAAATAGCAGTACAATAATGGGGACTTCAATACCCCACTTTCAACAATGGAACATCAATCAGACATAAAATCAAGAAGGATATATTGTACTTGAGTTGCATTTTTGACCAAATGAACCTAGTAGACATATATAGAACATTTTATCCAATAGTAGCTGAATATACATTCTTCTGTAGAACCATGGAACATTGTTCAGAATATACCATATGTAAGACCACAAAACAAGTTTTAGAAAACTTAAGATGATTGAATTCATAGGTAGCATGATTTCAGACCACAGCTGTATGAAGCTAGAAATCAATAACAAAGAGAATCATGAAAAATCCACAAATATGTGGAAATTAAACAACATACTCCTGAACAATGAATGGGTCAAAGAAGAAATCGAAGGAAATAAAAAAAAAAAATACTGAGACAAATGAGAATGAAAACACAACATACGAAAACCTATGAGAGGCAGCAAAAGCCGTTCTAAGGGAGGATTTTATAGCAATAAATGCCTACATTGAAAAAGAATCAAGCTCCAGAGTAAATCATCTAATATTATACTTCAAGGAATTAGAAAAAGAAGACCATACTAAATCTTAAATTAGCAGGGGAAAAGAAATAATAGAAATCAGAGCAGAAATAAATCAAATACAGAATGGAAAAACCATAGAAAAAATCAATAAGACTAAGAGCTTTTTTTTTGGAAAAAAAAAAAATCATCAAGCTTTTAGCTAGCCTAATTAAGAAAAAAAGAGAGAAGATTCAAATCAAAATATATATAAAAAAAAATTAAAGTGAAGAAGTTGAACAGATAACTCAAAAATAAAAAAGAAGACACAAATAAATGGAAATAAATTACACATTCATGGATGTGAAGAATTAATGTGTTAAAATGTCTATATTACCAAAAGCAATGTACATATCCAACATGATTCCTCTCCAAATCCCAAGGGCATTATTCACAGAAATAGAATAAAGCAATTCTAAAATTTATATGGAAACATAAAAAACCCTGAATAGCCCAGGCAATCTTCAGCAAGAAGAACAATGCTGGAGACATCACACTTCCTGATTTAAAATATATTACAAGGATATAATGATCATAAGAGGGTGGTACTGGCATTAAACTAGACCCATAGACCAGTGGAAAAGAATATAGAGTCCAGAAATAAATCCAAATATATACGCTATGCTAATTTTTGACAATGCCACCAAGAAGACACGATGAGAAAATGATTGTGTCTTTAATACATGGTGCTGAGAAAGCTAGATTTCCATATGTCAAATAATAAAATGAGGCTCTTGAGTTACACCATCTATATAAATCAACTCAAAATGGATAAGACCTAAATGTAAGACCTGGAACTATAACACTTTCAGATGAGAACATAGGGAAAAAACTCTTGAACATTGTTGTTAACAATGATATCCTGGTGTGATATACCAAAAGCTCAGCTCACAAAAGAAAACATAAATAAATGGGACTACATCAAACTAAAAAGCTTCTGTACAGCAAAGAAAACAACAAAATAAAATGGCAGCCTATGGATTGGGAAAAAAATATTTTCCAGCCACATACCTAATAAGGTATTAATGTCCAAAAGATATAAAGAATATATGAGATTTAATAATTGAAAAAAATAATTGGAAAATGAGCAAAAGACCACAATAGACATGTCTCCAAAAGAGACATAAAAATAGCCCACAGATATATGAAAAGATGCTCAACATTGTTAGTCATCAGAGAAATGCAAATCAAAATCATTATGAGATACCACTTCATACCTGCTAGAATGACTGTTATCAAAAAGTTAAAACATAACCAATGTTGGAAAAGCTGTGGAATAAAGGAAAGTCTTGTACACTTGGTAGAAATATAAGTTATTATGGAAAATAGTATGGAAGTTTCTTTAGTGATTAAAAATATAACTACCACATGACCCAGCAATCCCTTTTCTGCATACATACCCAAAGGAAATGAAATCACCGTCTTGTAAAGATATCTGTACTTCAGTGTTCATTGAAGCATTACTCACAACAGCCAAGATATGGAAACAACCTAAGTGTTTGTCGATGAAGAAATTTTGTGTATAAACACACACACACACACACACACACACACTTTGTTCAAAGGAACAAAATCTTGCCATTTGTCATACCATGGATACGTCTGTCATTTGTCATACCATGGATACGACAAATTATGTTAAGTGAAAAAGCTAGACACAGAAAGAACAATATTGCATGATTTCACTAATATACGGAATCTGTAAAAAAAAAAAAAAAAAAACCCTCAAATATATAGAGATAGAAAAGAAGGCAGTGGGAACAGGTGGAGAGGTGGTCCCAAAATGGGAACATGTAGTTAAGAGGATACAAATTAACAGGTATGTAGGATGAACAAGTCTAGAGGTCTAAGATACAACATGAGGACTATAAATAATAAAATTGTACTGTGTCTGTGATTCGTGCCAAATGAGTTGATTTTAGCTGCTCTGGCCACAAAACCAAAAAAAAAAAAAAATAGGTAGCTGTGAGATGATGGATATATTAATTTGCTTCACTGTAGTAACGATTTTACTATCTATATTCCATGTTATGTTGTATACCTTAAATTTACACAATAATATTTATTAAAAGGAATACTTTAAATCACAATTCATAGTTTAAGCAACAAAAAAAAGAAATCCTCACAAATAAATGAAAGCTAAATGACATGCATATTTTTAAAGGATAAGCACATGGCATATGGCGATTATTTGCAGTGATTTTTTGGGCCGCTAGAATCAGAATGAGCTATGTAATTAGACAACCTGTTCATAATTATTACTGTGATTGACATTATTTGAAGCACATTCACAATTGTTCCATAAGACCCAGGATTATCATAAGTAATGAAAATGTGAGTGACTGATTGATAACTTCTGCTGTATCAATATTGCTATATTTTTAAGATTCTTGAGTAAGTCTGCAGAATAATAAGAATTTGGTTGTATATAATTAAGTTCATTTTGTGTTCTATCTTAGCATTTTCCCTTAGCTACATCACATCTTGGATAAAATGAGATATGACGCATTCAGCTTGGATGTTAAAAACAAAACATGAGGCAGCTGAAGGGTTTAGTCATAGAACAGACCCACAATTTAACCCACTTTCTCTGTGTTCATCGTGTTCCAGAGTATAGAAGCTCATAAAAACTGTGCAGAGGGTTATCTGGGATTATGAGAGGCACAAAATCATCTGAGATATTCTTATAAAAACATAATCGCTTTTTTAGTTTATGCACTGATTAAGGCATCTTAGAGATTTTGTAGCTTGGCATTGAATGAAATGTAGTTGATGGCTGAAAGAAATAACATATGGAACATATTATTTCAGTTAATTGTAATGCTTATGCAAAATCACAGAATAATGTTATATCAGTAAGAGATATGCCTGGAGTCTTGTGATCATGTAACACTTACCATAAAAGGTTATGCAAACAAACAAATAAACTGTTCAGCACAGTGTTTGTTTCATTGTAGGCATTAGTGGTGATTATTTTTAAAATTATTTTTCAAAAATACCTTCTGTATATAAGTGTGTTTACACAAGATTGGCTTTAGTATAAATGGACTGTTTTAACAGGCTGCAAGTGAAAATAATTATTAACATCTTGGACAAGTATATTTTACACATGAGATTTTGAAATGTTAATTTTTAAAGTGCATTGGTATATGGAAGCAACATTTATTTTCACAAGCTTTTACTTTCTCCATCAGTATGATTTAACTGTGCATAAATTATTTACTAGTCAACTAAATGATGATATAATTTTTCACTAGTAAATCTAGCTAACTTTCAACTGGTAGAACTTAAAATACTTTTGTACATTATAGAACTTCATAAACAGTTGGATGACAATATAAAATTTACAAAGTAAATTTCTTTCAATGTTATAGGAAATTCGAAGTCTATATAATTTCTAATTTCAAATATGGCATTGTGCTGTATGCTTACAAAAGATGATAATTGCAAAGTTACAGGGATACTATTTCACATAGATTAAAATCTGATGGATATTTTCCCCCAATATATTTACTTCTTTTGAACTCTTGATCAGATTTCTCTGCTTTAACCTTTGTCATGATTTGAGTAGGTAATGAAAAACAAGAAGGAAAAACACCAACTGTGCAATGCTAATTATGTGTTTATCCTTCATTCTAGCCTTGTATAAATAAGGAATTCAGTTTAGTAAAAATTCATGTGGTATTTTGTTTAACCTAGGTATTCTTAAAAGTCTTTATCATGTTATAGTATAGATTTCCAGAGAAGTAAAACATAAATTATATATCTTATTTGTTCTCTTTATGATAGATCAAGTAAACTTGAATCAACATAGTCTTAGACACTGAAAGCATTTTTACTCATAACATTCTCTCTACTCTCACAGTATTTTATACTATTAATAATACTGTACCTATCACATGGCATTAATGGGCTGTATGTGTATCTATCTTTCATACCATAATGGGAGTTGCTTAAAGGCAGAATTGTGTCTCAATTATGTCTCCTTTGCTTCTAACACAGGACCTCCTGTAGATGAGGGAGTCGGGAAACATATGTGGAATTAGATTGCATTGTTCAAGCATTATAATTTTAGTCAGACTTTCTATTTTTTATTTTTTTTTTTATTTTTATTTTTGAGACGGAGTCTTACTGTGTCTCCCAGGCTAGAGTGCAGTGGCGCAATCTCGGCTCACTGCAAGCTCCGCCCCCCGGGTTCACGCCATTCTGCCGCCTCAGCCTCCCAAGTAGCTGGGACTAAAGGCGCCCGCTACCGCGCCCGGCTAGTTTTTTGTATTTTTAGTAGAGACGGGGTTTCACCATGTTAGCCAGGATAGTCTCGATCTCCTGACCTTGTGATCCACCCGCCTCGGCCTCCCAAAGTGCTGGGATTACAGGCTTGAGCCACCGCGCCCGGCAAGTCAGACTTTCTATTGGTTTGATTCCAGCATTATAAAACTTCCTTTTTCTGTTCCTAAGAAATTATATCCAGATATTGTGAACATTACCATCTAGAATAGGATATTACATAAACAAATGAAAATACTGAAAAATGAAATAACTGTATTTGGATATATATATTTGCATCTACATACATTATAAGTCTGCCTACATTTATATTTATATCTATACTTAATGTATGCATTTTGGATTTCAAAGTAAATACATTGGTTGATCACCGTTGGTTATAAAATCGAGCTAAGTTTTAGATAAATAATTGGTGCAATGTGTTTTGATCACAAAGGTAAAGCACATATTGTGTGCTATTTGTGCACAATTATGCAATGTTGTCCTGTTTCTCTGTTTCCAGTTGTTTATCACTCTAGTCCACTTTCCTACTATTCAGAGATATTCAGAGTTATATCTCTAAATGTAGCCCTGATGATGTCACTTCCTAACACTAGCTTTCTGACTAGGCATGGACAAATTTTGATGATTTCATTATTGCCTATCTTTTTTTTTCTCATTACTAGTAATTTGCTATGTTAAACTCTGCCTTTAGCCACACAAAACATTGTAGTCTCCCAAACAAACCACACTAAGGTCTCCATGACTTTTCCCACATATTCCTTTCTGTCAAGAATGCCCTTTTCTGCCATTCCTCCTAGAAAACTCAAATCAGCGTTGAATATTCAATTCAAACTCTACCCTGCCTAAGGCAGAATAATTAGCAGCCTTTTCAGTGTAGTCACACTACATCCTGAACCTACTTCCATTTTTACATGTAGCAAGTTGTGTTTTAACATTTGTTTTCACCTTCGTCTATCATACTTCTATAGCCTTTGCAAGTATCTGTAGCCTTTGCCAGTATCGTTTGTCTTTGTATCTTTCTAATCCCAGAACCAGGCATACCATCTAAGATGTAGCAGGTGCTTAATAAATATTACTATAAATATTTGCTTATAAATATTTGTAGAACTAATTATCTTATTTAATTTTCACAACCACATATGTTTGCAACTGAGAATGCTGAGGTCTAAAAAGTTTGAGTAACTTGCTCAAGGTCATACAGCCAGTGAATAGCAGATATCCAGTCTGGAGGCTTCAATGTGTCTCCCTTTTATCCTAGGAATACCAGAAAAGCCATTTATGTTCAGATCTATCCTTCTAGAAAATTGAGTATTTGTAGCTGCTCTGATGTAACCCATGTCTCTTTGATAATTTTTCTTCTACTTTCTCCATGCCTATGAACACCTCACAACTACTTGAATTGGCTCAGTCTTGGCTCTTTTCTTCTTTGTCTCTGGTTTGATGTATCTGACTTTCTTTGATCTTGATTTAGATTATTCTATGATTTTTTGGTCTGCTTTTTGTTTGTTTGCTTGTTTTTTGTTTGTTTGTTTGTTTTTTTGTGGTTTATTTTGGTGACAAAGTCGAAGTATCTGCCTTGTGTTGCTCTTCCCTAAAATTAGTCAGCCTTCCTAGGGGAACCTGCCAACATCCTTACTCTTATTTCCTATTTTCCATCCATCACCAGTGACTGTGGCTATGCCAGGCATATTCTCTTTTAACCCCTCAGACTTTGACGTGTTCAGGTAGAAGCCATTACAAGACATAAAGAAATATAATTTCTCATGTGTGCCTAATGTGATAAGAACTATTGATAATTCCCTTCACAGATGCTACTGAATACCAACATATGAAATGCTAATACTGTAATAAATAACGTTTGAGTGAATTCTTTGTGAGATTACACACACACACACACACACACATATATATAGACTACAGTTTATTGTCAAAAGATTTTTAGCACTAGCCTCCTATCTCAGACCCAGGCTTTTACTTTCAGTTGCCTATGGCACATATCTTTTTAGATATTTACCTTAATTTTTGTTGCAAAATATCTGAAACTGGATGTTTTTAGCATATCCTCCAAACCAAACTTTTTTTCTACCTCTCCATTTCTGTCAGTAGTTCCTCCCCCGGTTTTTTTTTTTTTGGTTGGGGGGGGTTTCATCAAGTCTAAAAGCTATGTAGCTATCACTGAGTATTTCCTCTCTTTTATCTACTAAGGGAACCAAGGCATCAAAGTATCAACATTGGTTGAATTTTTGCATTCAAAATATCTCTCAGATCCAACAGTCCTTCAGCAACATCTTGTTCTAATACATCATCACCACATCCCACTTCCTGTCTCCTGTTTGCATGCATCATATAATCCTGTGTACTGCAGATAAGTTAATTTTCCTAAGACACTACTTTTATTATGTCATTATGCCTGCCACTGCCTGTTTATAAAGAAAAAAACTTCAACCTGATAATTGAGAATACAGAGTATCTTTCTTTCGTGTTTCCTCTGCCAGATTTGCCCTTTTTAGCTGTTTCCCCCATTTATCTGAGTAAACACTCATCCTTCAACAACCCACTTTAATGTCACCTCCTCTATGAAGCCTTTTCTGAACTAATTAATCATTTCATCCTCTGTGTTTTATAGCATCTATCATATTATATTACAGTTTGCTGTTTATCTGTACTTTTTTGTACTTTTTGTTCTACTCTTGAGTTATTTAAGGTTAGGGCCTAGTTTTTGCTTATATATTCATTCCTCGAATGCTGCACAATATCTGGCATAGAGTGGTAATTTAATACATATTTGTTAAATGAATGAGTGAATACATAAAATAATGGCAGTGTTATATGGTGTTCATTCTCAACTCTACATTTACTCACATTTTCTTTACTTTTCTGAAATGCCTTTGTACTGTTCTCCAAAAATTCAAATGCAATAGATTTTTGAAAATAGTTGAATATAAAATGATATATTTGATATTATTGTAACTATTTAAATGTGGGCACATATTCAACTACTCTAGGTAGCACCTACATTGAAGTGGTAGAATTTATGGTTACTGTTGACATTGAACTTACTGTAAACAGATTTTAAAGTTCTCCATTTTGTTTTATTGTGCTGCTTTTTCAAAGTGTTAGGTCACTTATCATGGTGACCTTAAAATATGATGTAAAATGATAAGTACCTGTTGAATATTCACCACAAATATATTATTTCACCATGCATGTGTACACACACACACCAAACTTTAAATTTCCTGCCAAGAGTTAGATCAAATTCTACTTCTTCCTTTAAATGTTCCACGAATCATTTCATTTAACAGAATTTGTATTAGTCTGTTCTCATGTTGCTAATAGAGATATATGTGATACTGGGTAATTTATGAAGGAAAGAGATTTAATTGACTTACAGTTCCACGTGGCTGGGGAGGCCTCACAATCATGGCGGAAGGTGAATGAGGAGCCCTCTTACATGGCGGCAGGCAAGTGAGCTTGTGCAGGGGAATTTCCATTTATAAAACTGTCAGATCTCGTGAGACTTATTTACTATCAGGAGAACAGTATGTAGGAAATAGCCCCCGTGATTCAATTATCTCCACCTGGCGCCACCCTTGACATGTGGAGATTATTATAATCCAAGGTGAGATTTGGGTGGGGACACAGAGTCAAACCAAATCAGTATTGTTTTTCTGGAAATCCCTTTAGCACATTCAGCCTGTAAGATGAAACTAGTGTTTCATTTACTATGGCCAAATATTCTGTTTTATCTCTTACCTCACATTAAAGCTAGGATTTCTTTATTTTTAAGCTTTCATAGTTTCAGGTAAACAGTAGGCAATTAACCAATACTTAATCTTGCTGATGTTGTTGATTTTGACGATGATGAGAGCCCCTGCCAGGGCTGACAAGCTGAGATCATTTCTTATTTTATAGTGACACAGGTCTTTATAAAAAATTAGCACCTTCTCTGCTGGAAACTCTTTGCAAGTCTGTAAAATTGAGTTTGCCTCTGGCTAGACTTTTCTTTTTTCCTCCTCAATTTAAGGTATTAGCTATTCTGGGATTTGTGAGTGTTCTCCTGCCAGGCTTTTTTCTTTGTTTCCCCTCTCTCTAAATCCATTTATGCATATAAACTTTTTTATTTTTTTCAATTACACAATATCATTCTCTCCAACAAGGTAGACAGATGAATCTTTTGCTAATGATTTAGCACTACAAAACTTAAACACTGCTTATTGAAAGTCTACTGAGTAGGCAAGGTTTGTTTTTGTTTTCCTCCAGAAGCATGAGGCAATAATATAATATATAATTCATATTTCTTTTAACAGGAAAGTTTTCTCTTTGGAATTTAGATTTTATTTTCTAAATTACATGGCCATTTTTCTTTATACCATTTTAAAAATTACATTTCTAGCAAACCAAGGTATGTTTAGTAAATTTTAATATTGATCAATATGAATTTATTGTTACCAACTTTTAAAATTAAGATTTAAATAAAGCATCATTTTAAGTTCACTTTACCTGGTTGTTTTAGATCAGGTGCTTGAATGATTTGTAAAAGAGCAGGCAATTGCTGTTTAAATGGCTAAATATTATTTTATCTTCAGAATGGAATCACGCGTTTAATTGGTATTTCTTATAAACAAAAGTGTTCATTGGTCAAGTTGAAGTATAATTATAATTTCATTATTTCTCCCATTAATTCTAATATCAGATAGTTTTCATCTACATTTTAAAATTGAATGAATAACAAGATTGTATATCTGCTTAAAAGTAACCTTAAATTTTTTCTTTTGAAATTGGTACATCAATTTTTCTTATTCTCTAAGACTATGCTATTTTTCTAAGATCTTATTGTTGCTTCTCAGTGGACTTAAATAAACAATGTGAATATTGGTGTTATTAATCTTAAAATTTTAAAGCATAAAGTCTAATTCTACTCTTTTTAATTTGTCTGGAATTAGGAAATTGGTTTGAGAAGAAATATAGTATTTATGTCATATTTGTCATTTAATTCAGTCTAAGTTTGAACTTCTCATCTGTGGCCTCTTAGGATCCGGAGCAGCCCTCAGGGACTCAAAATATGATTTGTCATTACCATATAATCCTCTTGGATGGAGAAAAGATCATTGCTGTGAAGCTCTTAGAGCAAGAGAGGACTGAGGAAGTTAAATATATGGACCATAGACTATAAAACATAATCTATTAGAAAACAAACCTTGCAGTATGTAGTCAGATGCCTAATTAAATACATTATCAATTAAACATACTAAATCATAGAGCTAATGAGGTTGAAAAAAAATCTTTCTTTAAAGCCAGATTTAAATTACCACACACATTTATGTCCAGTTAACAATTCTTTTCTTGGCATATTTTTTCTCCATTTCCATGTCTTTAAATCCAGGATTGGTGTATTCTCAGCTTGAAATTACAACTCACTGAGAAATAACATGCTGTTTATCTGCTGGGCTCAAAACTAGGAGACTCCAGGAGTGAGTTCAGAATTAGCTAGAGCAGTTTAAGCATTGGAGTGTTAATCTCTGTAATGATACTCCTCAGGTCACAACTATCTAGGGGCTATTTAGCCCTTGTTATATTTTGCAATTTCTTTTTTCTTACTCTCCTCTTTCAATGAAGGCAGGAGGCCGAGAAGACTACTAGCTGCCAGCATTTCTATTAACAAAACCCTAGCTGTTTCTTTAAAGTGGGCTTTCCAAAACAAACAAACAAACAAACAAAAAAAACCCAAAACAGAGAAGTACTTTTTCTTTACAGTTTATGTTTTAACATAGCAAATCAGCTTTTACCAGAGCAAATGCTAACGTCTCAATATGCAGAAAATGGAAATCTCATGATTTTTCTATTTTCGTTTCTTCATGGTAATGGATTATTAATACTGATTGGTCTCCACTTTATGTCCACTATTTTGAATCCCCAAATACATCCACCAGTATTCTAGCTTGATGTGAAGAGTGCCTTTTATTACTAGTTGTGGTCTCTTGAAATTTTTTCAGAAAATAAATGTGTGTGTGTGTTTTATGCGAGTGTGTGAAGGGGGAGTGAAGGGAGGGAAGGACAGGGAAAAAAAAAAAGAGCTGTTTAAATGGTATTAGAAATCCATGGTATGAATAACAGAAGGTTAGTATTTCTTATATTGAACTTACCTAAAAGTTCATTTGGGACTGGAATTATAATGTTTACCCTGTAAAATGCACAAATAAGTCTGCATCTTATCATTGTTATTATTGCCTGCCCATTGTCCAAATTTGCTTTAGCCACTGTTAAAACACAAGAGTTCACTGTTTTCATCTACTTAGGGACCAATGTAGTCCATTGATTTTGTTTCATGTTGAGCTTAAGTCAACCACCTTCATTTTAGAGTAACTTAAGGAGCATTTTTACTGGGTTCACTTTAGAGTTGAGTCATGCCTTGGAAGACTGATCAACATCAGCAATTAAGTGACATACATTATGTTCAAGTCATCATACACATTCTCTCTAACTATGAATCACCTATGATATTGCCCTGTCTACTGTATTGCAGGAAAAACAGAGGTTCCTGACCGATGTTCTGCATGAAGTGATGCTGCTGGACGGCTTGGTCAGTTCCCATCCAGTATCACAGGAAGTGCTGCAGGCAACAGATATTGACAGGGTGTTTGACTGGATCGCATATAAAAAGGTGGGAATAAAGAACAAGGTGCCAATTAGATATTTCACTACCAAGATAGCTAAACTAATTCATGTTAGATGTGTATATTTTTCTTTTCTTCTGGGCGGATAGACATAGACTGTGAGTTACAAAACAGAGTCACTAGGTTCATGAGCTACGGTTTTGCTTTAAAAGTTGGCAAAATGGAGATTAATGTTTGCCAAATAATGCATAGAAATATTGGAAATACTAATAAATATTTGGAGAATCCATATGAAGTTGCTCTACAAATGAAGTTATGTAAATGTCAGTTTTTATTATTATTAATAAAAGAACTGACCCATATAGTGACAAATTAATTTTCACCAATGCCCTTAAATACTAATTTATTTTGATGGGCCAATACAAATGGAGATAGGTAATGACATGATACATGCATCTTATATATACTATTTGAAAGATATTTTGAAAATTAAACATGTTTCCTGAATAACTAAACATAACAAATAAAATTTTAAAAAGACTAGACGTTGGCAATGAATAATTTTGAGCCAATGACTAAATGTAAAAATAAGGTAAATATGAATTTTTCCCGTTGTTACTTGGATTCGGATTTTTCTTTGTATCTCTTCGTTGTTCTAATTTTAACGTGATGATGTGCCTCTTCGTGTTTTACACGTACTAGTCACTTAATGATGGTTGAAATAGGATCAAAGTCTGCTGTGATCTTTAGTGTAGGTTAAATTGCATTTTTTGGAATTTCTATGTACTTTTTTTTTTGAGACGGAGTCTCGCTTTGTCACCAGGCTGCAGTGCAGTGGCGCCATCATGGCTCACTGCAACCTTTGCCTCCCGGATACAAGTGATTCTCCTGCCTCAGCCTCCTGAGTAGCTGGGACTACAGCATGGGACTACAGGCATGTACCACTACACCTGGCTAATTTCTGTATTTTTAGTAGAGACAGGGTTTCACCATGTTGGCCAGGCTGGTCTTGAACTCCTGATCTCAAGTGATCCACGAGCCTCAACCTCCCAAAGTGCTGGGATTACAGGTTTGAGCCTTGACGCCCAGCCTGGAATACTATTCTTGATACTCTGTGAGGGGTAAAAAGATATCATGAATAGCAGCATGCAAATAACTAGGAAGGTAGAAGTTATTCCCTGAAGCGTTTATTGTAGTTAACACACACACAAAATATTTTGGTTGGGCCCTGTTAGTCCTCCAACTTTGTTCTTTTTCTTTTTTTTTCTTTTTAAGTTTCTTTGGTCCTTTGCATATGAGTTTAAGAATGAGTTTGTAAAGTCCTACAAAAATTATACTGGAATTGCAGAAATGTGCATTGTGTTTATAAAACTATTTGGGAGAGTTGACATCTTAGCAATATTGACTGACCCATGAATACAGTATGCCTCCAGTTCCTTTAGGTCCCCTTTATTTCTGTCCATGATGTAGTTCTTAGTGAATACATTTTTCATATTTTTTTTCAGATTTATCCCTAAGTATTTCACATTTCCAGGCAATTGTAATAGTAGTATTTTGAAATTTCATTTCTAATTTTTGTGTTGCTATACATAGGATACAGTTCATTTTTGCCTATTTATCTGGTACAATATTAAATAGAAGTGGTGAGAGCAAACCCTTGTGCTGTTCCTAATTTTAGAAGCAATGCCTTCAGTCTTTATCCATTAGTATGTCTCTAAATATTTATAAATGCCTTTTATCAGGTTGAAGATGTTGCATGCTCTTTCTACATTGCTAAAAGTTTTAATCAGAAATGGGTATTGACTCAATTCAATGCTTTTCTCCAGCATCTATCAAGATGGTTATATATTTTTTTGTTTTTTAGTTTGTCATTATGGTGAATTATAATGATTAACTCTTTAATGTTAGGCCATCTTTGCATTTCTGAGACAAATGTCATTTAGTCATAATATATTATCCTTTTTATAAATTGTCGGATTCAATTTGCTAAAAACATGTTTAGAAATTTTGCACCTGTGCTCATGAGGGATCTTAGTGCCTAATTATCTTTCTTGTAACGTCTTCCTTGTTGTCACTATAATACTAGCATTATGTAGTGGCAACTATTATCTTTTTCAACTTTCTGGGAGAATTTGTATAAAATTTATATTATGTCTTTCTTGAATGTTTGTTAAAATTTACCAGTATAACAGTAGAGACCTGAAATTTTCTCCCTGGGAAGGTTTTTAACTAATGATTTAATTTTGTTAATATGTGGTAGGTTATTTATTTATTTTAATGTGAGCATTGGTGGTTTATTTCTTTCTCAAGGACTTGGCCCATTTCATCTAAAATGTTTAATTTATTGGCATGAAGTTTTACAGGATATATTCCCTTATTATCCCTTTAATAACTGTAGCATCTCTAATCATATAACCTCTTTCATTCCAGATATTGGTAATTTGTGTATTATTCCTTTTTTTGTGATTTGTTTAGCTGAACATTTATAAATTTTATTGATCTCAGAAAAGCATCTTTTGTTGTAATTGATTTTCTCTCTTGTTTTCTATTTCATAAATATCTTCTCTAATCAATATTTCCCTTTTCTACATACTTTGAATTTAAATTTTTCTTTTCTCTAATTTCCTAAGGTAGAAGCTGAGGTCATTAACTTGAGACCTTTCTTCTGTTCCATTTTAAGCATTTATTCTGTAAATTTTTTCTTAAGTGTACCACCTAGGAAATCTCCCAAATTTTGATATGTTTAAGTTTCATTTTCATTCACTTTAAAATGCCTGCTAATTCTCCCTTTCATTTGTTAATTTCCCCATGTCTTATTCAGAGTGTATTATTTAGATTCCAAATATTAGAAGATTTTTCCAGAAAATTTTCTGTTATTCATTTCTTACTTAATTTTATTGTGGTCAGTGAATATACTCTGTATGACTTGAATCTTCCTAGATTTATTATGGTTTATTTTATGACCCAGAAGTTGATATGTGTTGGTAAATGTACTGTATCCACTTCAAAAGAATATGTATTCCACTAGTGTTAGCTGGAGTGTTCTATAAATGCCAATTAGGTGAGGTTGGTTGATAGAGTTGTTCAAGTGTTCTGTATCCTTATTGATTTTCTGTCCACTTGTTCATCATGCTTTCTTGATGAGCCTTCATTGTGTGGACTCCCTCACATAGTACCAAATCAAACATCTAA
Organism: Papio anubis; assembly: GCF_008728515.1. Classification (NCBI taxonomy): domain Eukaryota; kingdom Metazoa; phylum Chordata; class Mammalia; order Primates; family Cercopithecidae; genus Papio; species Papio anubis. The sequence goes on from NC_044984.1 coordinate 66,876,271, forward strand.
AACTGTGGAGAAAAATAGTGACCCAGTTATCTGCTGGCATATCTGAAAAATAATTTTCAAATGTGAATATGGAGAAAGGAGGATTAAAACATTTAGGCTGAAATTTCAGGGACTTCATTTTGATAATCTCAGCATCAGGCCTTGATGTAAATTCAGTTTCCTAGCCTTGTTCTTTGATTTGGCTTCACTCAGGTTCTTCCTATAAGAAAACTAGTATGTGCATAATGGGTAATAACCAATTACTTTGTAAGTAGAACAAAGGTAAACTATGTTGGGTTTTGTAGCTTAAACAACATCATTCTGGGATGTCTGACAGGTAATATAGATGATTCTGGAGACATAAATAATAACTGCTAACATTTATTACATGGATACTCTGTACTAGTCACCAAACTAACATTTTACATTTATTATATAATTTAATTCTTATAAGCATCTAATGGGGTTGTTATGATCATCATCCTCACTTTAAAGATAAATATGTTGAGTTATGGTAAATTCAAGGATATGTTTCCCAGAAAATCAGATTCCAGAGCCAGTATTCTTAATTATTTTCATATTTGATTAACAAACTTGGCTGGAACATTTATTCCAAAATCATTTAAGCCTGTGCTTATGTTCTAGGCACTGTGTGCTGAGTAGAAGAGATCTAACAATCAGTAATACACAAAGGAGAGAAAACATAAATAAACCAGTGCAGTAACATATGAGTGCTATCCAGCAATATTTCCATATTAAACGTTGACACCTACCTGAAGTCATCTTGAGCAATTTATTCAATCTTGTTGACTAAATAATGGGTAAATTTGATATGTAGTATTAACTTTCAGAATGGTTGAGTTAGATATTTACAATATCATCAGAAATCTACCTTTCTTCAGTTTATTGGATCTCTTTCTCTCTGACTTAATTTCTGGATGATCCTTAGGATGCACTAAGACTCATCTCATATGGGCCTCAATTTTGTATCCCTACTGAGTTCAGAGAAAGAGTAAATTGACTCCCATACAATAGAATCTATATCTGTTTCCCCAAAGGGCTATGATTTGTTTTGATTAGGAAAGAGATTATCACTGGCCAATCCTTGTGTCTGCCGGGATGGAGTATTCTGACTGGTCAGTGAATGTCATGAGCTCATCCTCTGTGATGTGAGACAAAAGTCCCATAGCAGTTAGGACTCCTGGGATCACTCAAAGTAGAGGAAGAACAATTTCCGAAAGAAAACGATCAGTAGAAAAAAAGTAACGGATGCCACCTCAGAATCTAAGGAGTTATGATAGAAATATCTACAAGATACAGTCACGAGATAGGGGAGTAGAGGGGAACTGTAAGAAAACAAGAAAATCATCCTTCAGAGGAAGCTCAGAAAAGAAAACTGGTGATTAAGTGGAACATCAAAGAGTTAAACATAATCATAGCGGAATGTGAATTTTGAGTAGTAGACAGACTGGAAGAATAAGCGGGATATGAACTTGGAAGACATTTCCTTTCACACTAAGAATTTTTATTGATTGATTGATTGACTGATTGATTGATTTTGAGACAAAGTCTCGCTCTGTTGACCAGGCTGGAGTGCAGTGGTGTGATCTCAGCTCACTGTAACCTCTGCCTCCCAGGTTCAAGCAATCCTTCTGCCTCAGCCTCCTGAGTAGCTGGGACTACAGGTTCCCGCCACCACGCCTGGCTAATTTTTGTATTTTTAGTAGAGATGGGGTTTCACCATATTGGCCAGACAGGCCTTGAACTCCTGACCTCATGATCCATCTGCCTCAGCCTCCCAAAGTGCTGGGATTACAGGCATGAGCCACTGTTCCCAGACAGAAATTTGTATTTTATCCAACAGGTCAAACAGAACCAAGGAGAGTTTAAAGCCGAGGAGTAACATAATTAAAATTGCGTTCTAAAAAGAATATTCCTGTAGATGTAGAGATGGAGTTGATATTGATAGTTCAGGACAATTCAGGAAAGATTGTAGAGACGGGAGTTGTAGAATATATCACTTATATTTGGTAATATTGTGTGTAACACAATAAAAATTTCTTGCCACTGCTCTTCTGTGTTCTTCTCCCTAAAGGTCTCTGTTACTAGTCAACATTAACCTCTGCCAACAGTCAAACCCTCATTGCATCAGTGCTTTGCTAGCTTATCATCTCTTGTAATTATTCCCTTAATAATTATTCTAATTATTCCCAGTTCTGTTTTTTGTTATTCTCCCTGAATAGTAATTACAATACACTTTAAATAACTTTTTATAAAGAAATGTATTATAGCAGAACAGAAGATTATAAAAAAAATAAAGGTTAGGAACCAATAGGCCAGCTACTAATTTGGGATTGAATTTAAGAGCTGACTGCCTTTGAAGAAATACTGGGTAATGTTCCATATGGATAGTTCCAAGACTATTATTAAACAAATGAAAAACTCCTAAAATTGCAAGCATTTTTAAGAATGGGAAGAGAAAAACATGAAAACTACACTATTTCAAAAAATTAGGTCTGGTGAAATAACAAGTTTCCCATTTTAATAGTAGATTGAAAATGCTTTTATTCTTGAAGTGTAACGGAAGCAGGAAAATACTGTCCATAGACTGGAAGGACTGGAATAGGTGGATTGAGACAATCTCTTTGTTCTAGAAGCACAAAGGAAACAAGAATCAATGACCCAATGACCTAGATGATGAAAGTGAGTGAATGCTCATTAAATTTACATATGATGCCAAGGTGGAGAGGGTTGCTATAAGCTTGGAAGAGAAGAACAGAGTTCAAAATGACTTCAATTTTAAAGAGATCCTTTACAAACAAGAACACTTTTCCAGCAATTCTTATGTCATGGTTAGTATATTTGTACACCAAACAAAATTACATAAAATAAAAGGTAAGAGAATTAGCAAGTGAAAAAATCTTCAAAGGAACACTGGGGACACAAATTTTTTAAAAAGTGATGGTGGTAGAAATCTAACTTGCTGTGCTTTGCCAATATATTCCACACCTTAAATTTGAAAACCCTTTGACCAACAGAAGTCAACATGTGAAATTTCTGTCATCTTTAGAAATGAATAGGAAAGGCCAATCATCCATTTGCATCTATCATCCCTTGTAATACCAGGCTCCTCATCCACAAAATCATGCCAGTCAGGTGATGATTAATGTGCAGAGAGAGCACTATTAATGCTACACACAGTATGCCTTACTTCTGCAAGGGGGAAGAAAAAAAAGATGATGCCTTTCTTCAAGAATGCAACCCTGCCGGGCATGGTCGCTCATGCCTGTAATCTCAGCACCTTGAGAGGCTGAGATGGGAGCACTGCTTAAGCCCAGGAGTTCAACACAAGTCTGGTGAACATAGTGAGACCCTATCTCTACAAAACATTTAAAATTTTTTTAAAAATTAGCTAGGCATCATGGTGCATGTCTCTAGTTCCAGCTATTCAGAATGTTGAGGGAGGAGGAATGCTTGGGTCTGGGAGTTAGAGGCTACAGTGAGCTATGATAGTTCTGCACTCCAACCTGGATAAGAGAGCAAAATCCTATGTCAAAAAACAAACTAAAACAAACAAACAACAACAACAAAAAGAGCAAGAAAAGAATGCAACCCAATAGAAGACATAAAACACATGAAATAATAGTAGTAATTGTACTGTGAGTACTACTAAAGCATATCTATCATTTAATGATCACTTACTATGTACAATGTATTTTGTGAAATGCTTTGCATGTATTATCCCATTTACTCCTGACAGAAAACTTGGCATGCAGGCATTTTTAACTCATTTTACTGATGAGGAAACTTACACTTAGGTACTTAAGTGATTACCACAGCATCAGATATTAAGCAAATAAACATTTCAGGATTTGATGACAGATATATCTAAGTTTGAATCCTGAGCTCTTATCTACAAAGTCTTTCACAAATAAATATATTTCAAGGCAAATTATGATATGGGCCATCTCAGTGGATGGCAACTCCAAGCTCCCAGGCCACCCTTGATCCTGTCATGCAGAGACAAGATATTCTACTCTCTTCTTCCTCTTGCCACTGTCTACTTTCTGTTGCTCTCTCTCTTCCTCTTGCTACTCTCTTCTTCCTCTTGCTCAAGCCTTGTAAGATATGCCTCTTTCCTCTTTGCCTTCCACCATGATTGTAAGTTTCCTGAGGCCTCTCAACCCGTGCTTCCTATACAGCCTGCAAAACTGCGAGCCAATTAAACCTCTTTTCTTTATAAACTACACAGTCTCAGGTAGTTCTTTATAGCAATATGAGAACTAATACAGAAAATTGGTACCAAGAGTGGGGCATTGCTATAAAGATACCTGAAAATATGGAAGTGACTTTGGAACTGGATAATGGGCAGAGGTTGAAACAGTTTGGAGGGCTCAGAAGAAGACAGGAAGATGTGGGAAAGTTTGGAACTTCCTAGAGACTTTTTGAATGATTTTGACCAAAATGCTGATATTGGTATGAACAGAGATGGTCAGGCTGATGAAGTCTCAGATGGAGATGAGGAACTGATTGGGAACTTTGAACTTGAGTGTGCTGGTTTATGGTGTCCGGTGGAAGAAATTTCCAAGCAACAAGGCCTTCAAGATGTAGCCTGGCTGTTTCTAACAGTGTATACTCATATGTGTGAGCAAAGAGATGATCTGAAACTGTCTGAAACTGGAACTTAAATTTGAAAGGGAAGCAGAGTGTACAAATTTGGAAAATTCATATCCTGGCCATGTGATAGAAAAGAAAAACTTATTTTCTGGGGAGGAATTCAAGTGGGTTGCAGAAATGTGCATAAGAAGAGCTGAATGTCAATAGCCAAGACAATGGGAAAAATGCCTTGAAGGTATTTTAGAGATCTTTGTAGCAGGTCCTCCCATCATAGGCCTGGAGACCTAGGAGGGAAGCATGGTTTCATGGGCCCGGCCCATAGCCCTGCTGCTCTGTGTAGCCTTGGGACATGACACCCTGTATTGTGGCTGCCCTAGTTCCAGCTGTGGCTAAAAGGGGCCAAGGTATAGCTTGGGTTATAGCTTCGGAGGGTGTAAGCCATGACCCTTGGTGACTTCCATGTGGTGTTAAGCCTGTGGGTGCAAAGAGGACAAGAGTTGAGGCTTGGGAGCCTACCCTAGATTTCAGAGAATGTGTGGAAATGCCTGGGTGTCCAGGTGGAAATCTACTGCAGGGGAGAGCTCTCATGGAGAATCTCTACTAGGGCAGTGTGGAGGGGAAATGTGGGGTTAGAGTCCCCACACAGAATCCCCTCTGGGATACTGCCAAGTGGGACTGTGGGAAGAGGGCCACCATCCTCCAGACCCTAGAATTATAGATCCACTAACAGCTTGCAACGTGTCCCTAGAAAGCCACAAACACTCAATGCCAGACCTTGAGCACAGCCATGGGAACTGAGCCCTGCAAAGCTACAGGGGCAGAGCTGCCTAAGGCCTTGGGAGCCCAACCCTTGGATTAGTGTCACCTGGATGTAAGACATGGAGTCAAAGGAGGATATTCTGGAGCTTTAAGATGTAATCACTGCCCTGCTGGGTTTCAGACTTACATGGGGCCTGTAGTCCCTTTGTTTCGGCCAATTTCCAAATGCTTTTGGAATGGGAGTATTTACCCAATGCCTGTATCCCCATTATATCTTGGAAGTAACTAACTTGTTTTGATTTTATAGGCTTATAGTTGGAAGAGGTTTGCCTTTTCTCAGATGAGACTTTGTTTAATGCTGGAATGAGTTAAGACTTTAGAGGATGGCTGGGAAAACATGATTATATTTTGCAATGGGAGAAGGACATGAAATCGCATTTTGAACTGCAATCTCCAGTGTTGGAGGAGGGCCTGGTGGGCAGTGATTGAATCATGGGGGTGGATTTCCCCCTTGTGGTTCTCATGATAGTGAATGAGTTCTCATGAGATCTGGCTATTTAAATGTGTGTAGCACCTCCCCTGCTCTTTTCTTCCTTCTGCTCCAGACGTGTAAGATGTGCCTCCTCCCTCTCTGTCTTCCGTTATGATTGTAAGTTTCCTGAGGCCTCTACAGCCATCCTTCCCGTACTTCCTATGGAACTGGGAGCCAATTAAACCTCTTTTCTTTAAATTTTATAAATTACCCAGTCTCAGGTAGTTCTTTATAGCAATGTGAGAATGGACTAATATACCACCCCAGTCTAAATCAGCACCATTTTGCCAGAATCATTTTCTGCAACGTCTCTCTGCTTTTAATTCTGTTCTCCTACAGCCTATCTTTACCAAGCATTCAGAGTGATATTTATAAAACCTGTGTCATATTGTGCCAGTTCTTTGCTGGAAATTCCATAATGACCCTCCCCCGGCCTGGACAAAATAATAATAAAAGACACAGTCTTCATAGTGACCCACGAATCCCTTCCTGATCTCTACTCATTCTATTCTCCCCAGTGACTTATGGAGCTCTGACTCTTATTTTATCTCTTATCTATCTGAATTATTCTCTTATTAATCTCCCCTCACTAATGGTGCTACTGTTCTACCAGCTCCCTTGTTTCCCCTGAGCTCTACCAAACTCCCTCCCACATGAGGGCCTTTGAATTGGTCTTTCTCTTTGTATGAAAAATGTTACTCCACATAGTGTCATTGTCCCAGCTTGCTCTCCTTGAAACCTTTGCTTAAATGTCACCTTCTCAAGAAGACCTCCCATTTAAAATTGGAACTGACACCTTCACTCTTTTTCCCCACTCATTTTTGTTATTCTGATCCTATATTTACTATTTTGTTTGTTATATTTACTATATTGTTTGGCTTTCCACTTTCCCCCATTGAATGTGAGCTTCATAAAGGCAGAGATCTATGTCTAGGTTTATCACTAATGTATCTCCAGTACCTATTATACTGCCTGTGTGCAGAAAGCACTCTGATAAGTATTTGTTGAGTTAAATTAAAGTAAATGTCAGAAAAACAATATAAACAAAACATTCTGGTGTTTCAGAGGGAAAGATCCCATCTGTTTATAGGAATTAGGAAAAAGAATTGGCTCTTGAAATAGGATTAAGGAATTTCCAAGGTAATTCCATATGAATTCCAGAGGGGAAAGAAAGATTGTATTACCCAGTCATTTAGTTTTCTAATGGGTTTCATCACATGTGGCCTGACCCCTCACCCCTGGACCTCATGGGACCGCCTTCTGTGAGCTCAGCTACTCTCCTGCTGTCTGTTCCCTCTCCTGCCTCAGGCACAATTAGCCTCCTGTTCTGCAAGTCTTCCTGGCTCTTATTTTTTTAAACAGGTCCTTCTTAGACTTTGCTTTCCCTACTCACAGTGAATCAATTACATATATACTAACAAATGAATGTAATAGATCACTATTTTGTGATACTCTTTAGATGTCCTACAGTATCTGGTATATTACATGTATTGGTTAAATATAACACTTGTGGTCATTTCTGTAAAATGGTTGGACAATAGGCTTTTAGTGTGCTATATGATGGCAATAATAGGCAATAATAGTATCAGCTGTTTTTTGTCACTGAACATCCACTTATTTAATCTCCCACACTTGTACAATATAAGGTATATATTATTATCTTCAATTTACATAACAGTAAATAGAGGCCTAGAAAGTTTAATGATGTGCTCCAGCTCCTAAACGTCAGACCTAGGATTCACATGTTATTGTTTCTAACTCATATGCTTTTCACTCTACCAGGATTCTTGTCTATTGTGCCATTGTTTCAATAGAAAATATGATTTGAGTTTTCATTCCATGAATGAAAAAAAAGTCTTATTTAAAAATAAGTAACATACTGGCATGCATATCAAAAATAAAGGTTATAAAATCTGAGAAGTATAAGCACTGATTATGATCATCTCATAAGGAAAATGTGAACAAACTTGGGACTGAAAAAATTAGGCAAAGGAGAAAAAGCCAGAAAAAGAAGGGAGGAAGAGAGATTGATGTTGGAACATTTGGAGATAAAGCTTATAGAAAAGGCTAAAGAACTTACATATGTCCACCCTGGAGGATAGAGGGTTAAGAGGTGACTTAATAATTGGCTCCAATATGTGAATGGTCATTATGGGAAGGCTGCTCACCACTTCTCTGTCAACATCAAGGTCAGAGTAAGATAGATGGATTTAAATTACAGGAAGAAATTTCAGTTAATATAAGAAAGAACTTCTTGACATAAAAGGCAATTAAACATTTTAATATGAACTACTTAGGCTTGTGAAATCTTCATTCTTTGATATTCTTTAAAAATGAAATTTAAAATGTGCTCCCAAATTAACAAATTAAATTGAAGAACTACTGAAAAAATTCCTCCTGGATATTAACTTCACGTTACATAATAGTCAGATAGTACAAAATTTATAGCATATCAGAAATTAATTTTTTATTTGCATATTTATGTGTGTATCATTAAATTTCTTTTTGTTTTAAATATAGAAGTGTGAGTGGTTAAAAAAAGAACTACTAGCTTCTTAGGTAAACAGAAAAAATGTAAAACTAATTCCCATCTATCACTGAATGGTCTACTGATACCTATTAAACATCATCACAATAATTTCTAGATATAACATATTTTTGTTATTCTTTTTCTGTGTTACCAGACTTTGCTTTTGAAGCTAAATCAACGTTATACTGAACCAGCAGCAATATTAAGACATTCTGTAAAGAAAATTCCTATTTGCCTTCATAAAGAAAATGTACATGTGGGAGGAGATACTTTCATTGATGTTTTGTGATAAATGCCTTTACCACTTACTGGTAAATTATTAATTTGTGCATTTTGCTGATGGAGGCAAGTTTTCCTTTACACACATATTTGACTGGTTCATCATCATTTAATGGTTTCTTTTTATTTTTTCCTGTGCAAACCTTAATACTTAATACAGCTTATTTTCGTTCCAGACACTTGCACCTCTCCCCATTAGATGTCCATCTCTGGTTTGGCATTTACTTGATGAGACGGAAAGAAAAAGTCTGTATTTAATAAAAATAGGTAGCAGATTGCTGAATAGAGTAAGGAATAGATTAATCCTATTCAAATGATTCTTGTTATCTTCTCCTGTCCCTCTTTGTGTCACATTGTATTATTGTTAACTAATGGTTTAGATAACTACTTTTGAATTCCTCTGTTGCACACAGTTTCTGTCTTTTTTACTTTGATGAAAAGCTTAACAAAGTGCAATGTTGGTTTTGACTCTATTCTTCTGCTTTCTTATCCAGGCTTTGTGAGAGCCAAAGTGGTGATCTCATGATATGAGAAGCTTAAGGGCCAGAACCATGTAACCCTTAGCTAGCAAAACTTGGCTGTAGTGAGGTTATGCTTTCACGACTTTCAGAAATACTTCTACAGCTACAGTTGTTCTTGTCTTCTGCTTATGCAAAAAGCTTAGTTCTAATGACTTTTGCAGTGGGTTTACTTATGCTAGACTTCATCAGTAGTCATATTGAAAAATAAAAAGTTAGCATTTAAGTTAGTATAAATGGTAATATGTAATATTATAACATATTATATAACATATAATATAAATGGTAATATAGATTTTTATAGACTTTTCAGAATGACAGAATTCTATAGTACTTAGAAAGGAATAAATTAAGATGTAAAGGATAAATAAGCAAGGCAACTAGAATCAAGGACTGACATTTTGATAAATGAAAAGTAGACAGGAAGGAAAAGGAGAATAGAGATAATACTTCCTATTTACAGAAAGAACACTTGGAGAAAATTCAGAATAAACATATTTAGAATGTAAGTAGTGTTTGTATATCTAACAATATTGAAAGTGGTTGAACTGAATTGATTTTTCCTGTGGAATAATTGTGAATGAGTTGTGTTTTGGCATTTGAGGAATGATTTTTAATCAACATAACCACACACCAATGTTTAATCAACCACACATGGTATGTTAATGAAATATAAACATCTTCAAAAGCCCTATACAGTTAGCAATGTTATACATGATGTTCAGAAGCATTAGTACACAGTTGTTTTTACCATTGAGGTCACCTTTTATTACTATTTCCTTTTCATGTGGATCTAAATATTATCTTGTTTCATTACAAAAATTGTATTTTTGAAGTATTTAAGAGTTCAGGTTAATTAATTGAAGACATATATAAACCTCAATCAGAATTTCAGCTTCAAACAGGTCAAACTATGTTGCTCCGTGGGGCAGATACAATTCTAGTCAAACAACAAAGACGCCTTTTCTCTTTGTCCCAAGTCTTATTTTCTCAGGTAAATATGTTATTTCCTTGGAAATGATGAAATTGTTTCTTTGGACATACTCTCACAGATATTTTTATGGATTCTTTCGTGGGAAGCTAAGGACCATTTGATGACATACTGAGAAAATTATCTAGAGACTACATGTTGTCTATATTCATTGTCATTCATGTTATTGCGTATTTCCTAGGAGGACCAAAATCAAGTCGTTGATTTTTGTACTCTTAAAAATAGAATGTCTTTCAGCTTTTTCTGAGTTAATTTTGAATCAGTATTAGGAGGTTTAACTGTGATTTCATGCAACATACTGTTACCTTGAAGACACAGAGTTTTTTAAAAAAGTATAAAATCTGGCTTTTGTCTTAAAGGCATTTTCCCAAGAAGGAGAATTTAAGCACCATTTTTAAGGTTTCACAGAGAAATGAAAAGAAGACAAAGCCGAAGGTGAGAAGTTTAATCGGAGGCCTCCCATAAAGCCAGGACCTTAAAGAGTTACACCTTAGCACACAGATGAACTAGAAATAAACCTATCCCCATCCTCAGGGGACTACAAAGAAATTACCTGTTCCAAACTTTGGCAGCAAGTAAAAAGGGAAAGAAAATTTCTCCTGAAAATTTGCAACTACAAGCAACCTTTGACTGGCATCAGATCTCAGATGAAAACCATCTTGGTACACTGTGAACCTCAGGCCAGGATTTAATTTAAAATGGCTGGTCCTGGACTAGAAGGTGTCCCCAGACACCAGACAGACACTAAAACATATCCTTTCTAGAAAAGCCCACCTTCATATCTCATCTCAAAAGATTTCCACAGACAAATCTCAAGGAAAAAAAAATTTACAGTCAAAAATCACCAGTCACACAAAGAAACAGGTTTCCATGAACATGAGACAGCAGAAACAATTAAGAGAAGAATCATTTGTGCATATGACTGAGACATTAGATACATGACTTAGAGCATAAAATAGTATATTAATAAATTTGAGGAAATAAAAAGAGACATTATAAGCAAAATGTAAGCATATATAAAGAACAACTAGTGAGAATTCTTCGAAATGAAAATGCAATAACTTCATTTAAGAATATAGTAAATATGACAGACGAGTTCATCACAGATTTAAAAAAGCTAAAGAGAGAATTATAAACTAAATGATAGTAGTGAAGATACTATGTATTCAAGAGCTCTGCAGGAGACATAAAGATGTATAGAAAAGGCAGTGAGAATTTGTAACACATGGATTCAAGCCTTAACTTCCCTTACTTTTTCTATCTTTTGTTTCTTTATCAAATTATAGCTTCTTAACATCAGAAAATTTTTGCCTGAAACAGTAATATCATTTTTAGAACCAGAGCTCTGAGTTTGATCTAAGTCTTAAAGTAATAAGGTTCACCCATCAACATAGCCCAATTTTATCATCTTTATCTCTTTTATTACCATATTAAAAACTTGAATGAGATAAAACTGATATTAACTTTTAAAATTGTACTTTTTTCACATTAACTGTTATTTATTGAGTGTTTGCTATGTTCCCAGAGTTTTACCAGATATCATACAATTTAAACTTTAGATTAAGCTGAAAGATAGTTTAGTTATTTGGCCCAGACTCATAATAGCTCATGAGTAGCAGAACCAAGATTTCAACCCAACCTTCCCAAATCCAAATTCTACCCTGTTGTGTGATTGCCTGATTACATAGTCAAATAGGTATTGATTTTCACAGTAGAGAATACTATACATGTATCCAAATAATTTTTCCTTTCATCTGACCATTTATTTCTTCCCTCTTTGGAAATAATTTTCAGATACAGTTTCATTCTTTCCTACAAAACCAGTCTCATGATTTCATAGTTCCCAAAGAGTCTATCTTGATGAGATACTTTAATTTGCATTGCCTCCCTTCTCACCAATCCCTATTTTACCCTATTTAGTACTTTCTGAATTACCCTCTGCATTTCAGCGAACAGCATAAGGACCTCAGAAAAATGCTATGCCAAGGCTATCTCGGAGCTCAGAGACCCTGAGTGGAGATGAGCATAATGTAGAGGGGAGAGTGTGAGTCGCAGCGATTCTGAGAAACATGGTTTGGCTTCTACAGAGTAGAACACGTCCAGGCAAGCCAACTTGTGCCGTTTAGTTGTGCGCTGCCTCTCTGCTGTCATTTTACAATAGGATGCAGTTAACTCGGTGCCATCAAAATATCTAGCTTAAAGTAGAGAATTTTTGGTATGTATTCCCCTGGTAAGTACTATAAGCCCAAGTAAAGCAATGACCAAGCAGCTGAATGTCTGTGTTTTGCTTACATAGTCCCCAAACTGTTTTCCAGCTCCACAATTTTAAGATGAAATGTGCAAACATTTATTGCCACATCATTTTCCTTCTGGAAGGGGATCTGTCACAGCAGGAACCTTGCTACTAAATTGGAGCTGTTGAAACTATTTCAGTAGTCACATTCGTTAAGAGTAAAAGCAAGAGTTTTAAGTGCTGTCTAATGCCTAAAAATGTTTTTCCAGTTTGAAATGAGTGTGATGGTAGGGTTAGGGAAAAGTTAGCAGGTTTTGAGATGGTTATGTATGAAATAATAACCTCAGTTAACATGAATGTAATACTATGTACCAGACATTTTTGTATATATTTTTTTTACGTATATTAAGTCATTTAATTCTTACAGCAATCACATGCTATATTAATACTCTTTCCATCTCCATTTTACAGATGAGGACACTCAGGCAGTAACTTAACCAACATTGCAGTTAGTAAATGGTGGAGTCAGGATTCAAACACTGGCCATTCTATCTGTGCTCTTAGTCACCTACACCAGACTGCTTACCCTTTGATTTCTTTTTATGTTTATAGAGCACCTTACCCATAAAACATGAAGAAACACTCATTTATTTTTCAGTCGAGTTATTGTATTTTGTAATTATTTACATATATCTGTATAATTAGTCCTTTTAGAATTAAAGTTTTAGAAACATCCTAGTTATCCCCTAGTGCAGTGACTTACAGATACTGAGCAAAAACTAATACTTATAGTTCAGGATTTAGAATGAATTTAACAGTGATTAATCCTACTCTTCAAGCCCACAGAAGCTTTAAGGTAGTCTTTCAAATTGAATTTCTGGTTGCTTCAGATTACTAACAGCAATGGGTTTTGATAATTTTTAAATTGTTAAACGTCTAGCATGAAAAGAGAAACATGACTCTATACTATGAAGCAATATCATACTTTATTAATAAATGTTCCTCTTAACTTTTTAAAGAGTTTAGTTTGAACTAGTCACATCTCTTCTGAAAAATACTGGAGAATAAAGCTTCTTTAGTTTGCTCTAAATTACTTTCCTCAAGCACCAAGTGATAATCCCTATTTCTGGTGTCCTGTGATGCTTTATACAAACCCGAGGGAGAAGTTAGGAACATGCAGAGCACGCCCCTCACCTCTGAGATGAAGGTCATGGAGAGCAATGAACATACCCGCCTCTCCACATCCCCTGATGCTTTTGTCAGCTCACAGTCTGACAGACCATTGATCTGCCCCTTTATGGTAGTTTTGTTCCTAATTCCACTTTTGTTTACTTTAAGAGCTAAATCTTTCACTGTTTTTCACCTCTGCTTGAGAAAACATTTTTATAGCTTTGGGACCAAATGTTTTTTATCACCTTATTTTAATGTCTCTTATCAGTGACCCTGTTGTAGGCAGAAGCCACGATGTTGCCAGTGGATTACATGAGAAACTCGCCACAAGTGAAATAAAACACTGTTTCTTTTTCCTGAGGAACAAGGACCTAAGAGTAACTTGCTTTTTTTTTTCTTTCTTACATTTGCTCTATATTAAATCATAAGAATGTTAAGTTACCTTTAATTGTTTTAAAATGAAAAGGTGCTAGATCATCTCGTATTAGGGTGTTTATTTCTTCTAGGCTCCTGTTAGTAGCAACTGTCAATATTTCTTCTTTTGGTTAATGGAAAAAGAATGGAAGAAAGCTAGAAGCAGAAACTTGCTACCACATACAAAAAGCTAAAGTTTGGAGAGGCCATAACTGGACCTGTGATGTGGATATTTGCTTAGAGAGTGTTAAATGCTTACTTATAGGTTCCTAGGGTAAAGGGCATTGTTTTTTACGTATATATCTTGAGAAGTTTTATTTTATAAAGGTGGTGCTGCCCAAAATGTAATTTGTGGAATGCCAGTTCTACAATATATTTTATAAAAATTATTTTCTTACCTTTAACTCAGATATTGAAACTTCAGATTTCCTTGATTTAACTTAATGGCATTACACAAAACTCCACCTTCAATGAAAGCCTTAAACAATGAATTTCTTACATGGGCTTGCCGAATACACTCTAATAAGACTGTATTTGCTTGTCTTGACATAAAAACTTGGGCTGATTCTGCTCATGATACACCACTGTCAGAAGAGTTTGCTTTGTGATAAATGGCTTGTTTTAGTTCCCTGGACTATGTTTTTGAGTTTTGAAATTCTCCAGGGACAGAATACATCTGTGCTTTGCCACTCTGAAAACAAAAAGCAAAAACTGGAAGCGAAAGCTGTCCTGTTTTACAAGCTGAGATGGTGATGATTATTTACCTCATTGATGGACTTCTAGATTTTATCAAGTCCTCAATACTAACCTGCTCTCCATTATCCTCTGCTATGCACAGCATCCACACTGGAGTTGTGACTTCTGCCTTTTTGGAAGAAAAGCAAAGAAAGAAATCATCTATTTCATGGTGATATACATGAAGAGGCTAATTTCTTTTCTTTCTTTCTTTCTTTCTTTCTTTCTTTCTTTCTTTCTTTCTTTTTTTTTGAAACAGCTGAAGGTGGTTTGATGAAACTTTAATCAGGACATTTCATCCTCTCTGTAAACTCTCCCTGAAGTCAGAATAGCAGAAAGGGAGAGAGAGAAAACCTTACTCAAGCAATTATTTCCCTTATCCTGCAAATATTGGTAGAGTAAAATGATTTTCTTCGCTTCCAGAAAATCGGTCATATCATGTATGAGTGAATTCAACAATGAAGATTACAAAGTGTCATTCAGTTACCAAGCCCATGCCCTAGACAAGATTTTTTTTTTTTCTTGCTTCTCTACATATATATGAGTGATGAAACAAGGTGCAGATCTCAATTGGTCCATTTCCTTTGCAGATTAATTGGTGTGATGGAAACATCAGTTATGCTGGTATTCACTTGTAATACATATTTTATTTATTATGGATCTAGCAGGATGGTAAATTTAGTTTTATAGCACAGTGGAGTTTGAGAAGCATGGCTTTATTCCTTATTGTTCTTGAACTCAGTGATGGCCCATCTGTGTAAATAATCTCATCAGCCTCTTATGTGAGCCCATCCTTGAAGATTTCCTCATATGGATGCTTAATGAAAAAGTATACTATGCTTTTGTCCTTGTCTGTCGTGTCAGAACACAAGAGACGTTCACCACAACTGCTAAATAAAGCTTCTACTATAAGAGGAGGCCCCACAACACTTTGTCTGAAAGAGTAAACAGCTTATGTATCCTGGTTTTCAAGGAAAACAGACAATGCTGAGTACACGTGAAGGGCACAGTTATTTATGGTTATGTCTAGCGAATCTTTTTCATATGGACAGTATGCCTAAAATTCCAGAGAACTGACCTACAAGACTCAATGTCCTTGACTTAAATTTCCTTAATTTTCCATGGAATCTTTTAACACCTGTTCTCACTGATGCATTTATCCATCCAAGACAAAACTTGTACTAAGACATATTTGAATCTGGAGTTTCTGAATTAGATAAACAAATTGTAGATGTTTACGCAAATTACCCTGTGAACAAATCTGTACTCTTATTTACTTCAATTTAATGGTGTTTTTAAAAGTCACTTGAACATATTCATGGTTTAGGAAAAATGGTTTTGAAAAGCTAGAATCTCCTTTTAAAATAAGAATAAAATGACTTCGTGCTTTAGATATTTGCATTTTTTTAAAATTTAAAAATATTCTATTTTGAAGTCAAAACCCAGTTTTAATTTTTTTTCTCAAGGTTTATCATTTCTAAAAATATCAAGTCTTTTAAAAATAAATAATGTAGTATGATGAGATATTTAATAGTAATTAGATTAATAATCTAATTAAAAATAAAATTAAAAGATTATGCCTGGTATACCTTAGGATGACATGATTGAAATTTATACTCAAATTTGTTTGCCTTTATCATTTATCATCACAAGGAGCCTTGAAATACCATACTAGACTGCTCATATTTTGTGTGTGGTATGTGTGTGTGTGAGAAAGAAAGAGAGAGAGAGAGAGAGAAAGTTGGTGATTTTTCGGCCATTCCCTTCTTTCCAGTATCAGTGAACTATGGTAGGAAACAGTTTTGGAGCAGCTGTTTGATTGTGGAAGGTCTTTACAGAGAAAGTTTTTCTACTTGCTTGCAGGTCAATACTTAAATTTTTAACACAAAAAGAAAATATAGTTTATTCAGGCTACCTTTTGAAAAACAATCTAAGTGTACCATTAGTGATTAATGCCAAATAGTAAGGCTTTCATGGTTTAAGGAGCACTTTCTGCCTTTAGTATTTCTGTTTCAGTAATTTTTTTACCCTGTGGTTGTTATTTAACTCCCAGTGGAGTTAATCAGCTGACCACATCTACTATATATAAAACTTTTGCACATTTGAAAATTATTATTAAGTGTTTGGCCCCCATTTTTCCAGAAAAAAATTATATCTAGTTTTTAACTTATTTTTTTAATCTATGGATTTTCTCTGCTGTCCTCTGACATTTTTACCTATATATTTTTTCAGTACATAGTTATTGCAAATCATGTTCAATATAATGTTTTTTCTGCATGATATTTTATATCCCAATATCATGTCCATTCTGAACAGTTTCAGGATACTTGGGAGCAAATACATGTATTCTACTGTTGTTTGACTGGATTGATTTCTTTACACATTTTTCAGATAATTTATTGCTAAAGTCCTTTTTCTTAGCAACTCATACAGTAACAATTGCTTACTTTTTGTCAGCTTTTGGTAGAAGATTTAGAAATATTACCTCAAGACTCCAACTTCTTTGGGCTTGGTTATTAAGCTCATAATTGATATTTTATGTTGTTGGGATGACTGTACTTTCTAAATGTTTTGTTGATGACAAGTCATAATTCAAAATTATTATTTAAAAATAAATATGCAAAGATATTTTCTCAAATACTATCAAATCATTTCTTCATATCCTGCAAACAAATTTTCTCTGGCAACAAAAGGATTAACCAAAAGTGCCTGTCCTCAGCCATAGTTCATCCTTTACTAAATGTCACTTTCATTAAGGATGTACTTGGTTATGTTTCAGCTGAATATAGAGTGAGTGAAGTGTGTCTGCACGTGGATATCTGAGTTTTGGAGCCATGTATCTTTATGACTTTGATATAATACCAAAATGAACTTTTATGATTCAGAATTATAATTTAATGATTAAGTGGATGAGATTCAGGCAAATGATGAAGAGAGAGAGAGAGAGAGATAAATAGATAGATTATTAGGGCAAATCAACAAAAGGGAATTGTAAGTTTGAGAATCAGAAAAGAGGAGTCAATATAAATGAATAGTGAATTCTGCATCCAGTTTTAAACAATTATTTTCTTCTTGACCTCTCTACTTGTATTGGTTTCTAGAAAATAGAAGAAATTTTACCAAGGATTAGTCTTTGTCTCAAATAATACTGCTCTTATACTTATTTAGTGTTTTATTTTTCCCTATAATTTCTTACTAATATTTTGCACATTAATGCAGTTACTGAGATATCTAGTTTAACACGTATGTATTGAATGTCTAGTCATGAAGCAAAATACTGGGTAGTGCAGAGCATGGCTCCTCCATTCCTGATTCCTAATGCTATGGCAAGTATATGTTATGTATAAATTCTGAAATAAGATAGAATGTTCTATTTCCTGAGTTATTTAATGTATATCAAAACAAGTGTTATAAAATTGTGAAAACAATTTTAATTTTGACTTGAATTGGGAAAGATTTCTTAGAAATATGTGATACTAGAGTTATGTTGCATAAAGTTAAAAATTCGATTTAGGGCAGTTGTGGAATTTTAGGCATGGAGAATGTATACAAAAATAAGGATAATGGGAAGTACAGAATCTGTTTCAGGGACCAGAAGAAGTGGCCATCAGAGGCAGGAAACCATGCAGGTAACTCTTTTCATAGTCTCTCAAAAGAGAATATTATTGGGAATGATAGTAAGAGGAGTTCAAAAAAAAAAAAAAAAAGACAAAATAAGCCAGAGTCTGAGAGAGAGATTACGAAGAAGAGACAGATCCAAGAAAATGTTATTTTCATAAGAATCACATGCCCATTATTTTTTTCTTATTTTAATATATTAAAAATGTGAAGGGACTGACATATGCTATATATATATTTTATACACATCAATATTACATACATCAACATACACAATAAAATATTAGAAAAGAAAAACTAGAAAAAAGCATGAATTTCATCATGTAACTAAATGTGCTTATAAACTAGTTTATGAATAACTTTCATATATTTGCGTATTTGGCATTTTGTTGCAAAAGTGAATGTTTACATTATTTAGAAAATATGTATCATAATAAATAACTTTTTAAAAGCTAACCCTATGCTCAACTTTCAGACAAACTATCTGACATTAAAACTTTATAACACTAATATATATTTTTTTGTATAATAAACCATATTTACTTAAGTTGTTACCATTCAGCCAATTCCAGTCATGCTTCTTTAAGATTATGCCATCTTTTATGTTAGATGGAAATTGGGAAAGTATTTTGTATTCAAAATGTGCCTAAAATCTAATTTGTAATAATTCTGTTAAGTATTTTATTTGTGACGTTTTCTGGCACAATATTAAGCAAGCATCTTTTAAAAGCCTTGTTTATTTAGTACTTTTGAAATGACTTCCTCACTAACATTAACTCACATTGTATCTTTCTTAATACTATAATTTCATATTGTTTCTAGCTGTGATAGTTTAACTCTGACAAGGAACAATTGTTCTACAATAAATGACAAGAATACTATTTGTTGGCTGATATTAAAAACACAAACAGTGTTGTTGTCTTTGGTTAGTTATTCTACAACCTGTTATTCATAAGTTCTGAACTGAATTTGGAACTGAATTTTTTACAAACAAATAGTGTTCTCTGAGCTTCTGTTTTTTTGTTTGTTTGTTTGTTTGTTTTTGAGACGGAGTCTTGCTTTGTCACTCAAGCTGGAGTACAGTGGCGTGATCTCAGCTCACTGCAACCTCTGCCTGCCGGGTTCAAGTAATTCTCCTGCCTCATCCTCCTGAGTAGCTTGGATTTATAAGAGTGTGCCATCATGCCTAGCTAATTTTTGTATTCTTAGTAGAGATGGGGTTTCACCATGTTGGTCAGGCTGGTCTCGAACTCCTAATCTCGTGACCCCCCCCCGCCTCTGCCTCCCAAAGTGCTGGGATTACAGGCATGAGCTACTGTGCGGGCCCTTCTTAAAACAAAATTAAGTTAGTTTTACTCATTCAATACTGTTATTAGTTTGGGGCATTTTAGTCTTCCACTGGATCCGGAAATAAACAAACTAAATATTTTTAGCACTTTTAAACCATTGCTTTGCTAATACCTTTATACTTTAATGGTGATTATAATATATTCACTAATAATTTTATTCTTAAAATAAAATAATTATTCATTAGATCTTCATTGTTTAAAAGTTACCTCAAGTGTCTGGCTAAATTTAACTTATTTCATTTTTCCTTTGTCAGATAAGTTTATTTTAAATAAAAACCAAAAAATTAAACTATAGGACTAAAATACTCTTAAAAGGCTCTAGAGAGAGATCATGGTGCTTAAACCAAGAGGAGTAAGAAATTTATATAAAACATGACTGAACTAAATGAGATCAGTTATAAGGTGTTGCAGGTTAGCAATTTTCCCAAAGACTCCTATTTGTTATTTTTAAATAAAAATCTCAACTGAGAAAATTTTAAACATACAGAAGATATTACCAGATATACGTGTACTCAAGACCCAAAGTCAGCAGTTATTATTATTTAGTTTGTTGTATTTACATGTGACTTGTTTTAAAGAAAAAAGCATTAAAGTCCTCTAATCCCTTTCTTAACCCCCGTCCCTCCCTCTCTTCCCAGAGATAAGCGTTAAAGAGACATAACTCTCATTCATATTTTAATACTCAGACCTCTATTTTATTTATCTTTGTTGCTCTACAATATGTAAAAAGCACAGTTTACAAATCCATCCCCCTATTAATGGGCTGATGTTTGTTTGACGTTTTTGTCTATCATAAACTATTGAAATTAGAATTAGAAATTAGAAACAGTGTTGCAAATGACCTCTTTCTACGTCTTTCTACGTGTGTGCTTGTGTTCATATGTGAGTGCTGGTCATTCTGTGTATCCAGCTAGAGAAATTGTGGGGTTGGGAGGTACATGCATCCACATTTCCCAACTCAATTTATCATTCTTCCAGACACCTAATGCCTACTTTTTTCTCAGTGTTCACACTTGTTTTCCCTCATCACTCTTATCTGATTACTCTGCTTTTATTTCACTAAAATATTGGAAGCAATAAACAAACCAATGTTCTCACACCTCCAACCCTGTACATCTCACCTATCAATTCCTGTATACTCTGCTTCCCTTGCTATTTGTCACAGTGGATGAAGGTCTGTACTATGATATAGGCCAATGCCTCCACTCTGTACCGGACCCCATCCTCTTGTCTAGTCTATGATATTGGTCACGCTCAGCTGTTTCTTGTCTTTTGAAACATTCATTTTTCCTTCTCCACTCAATTATTCTTCCCTCTGTAGAATGTTAAAATATTTTGATCTTGTCTAGAATATAAACTACATGAAAGCTTTATTTGGTTTGTTCTCTGCATCATTTTCAGACCCTATTGTAGTGCCTTACACAGCAGGCACTCAATAATTGTTGGTTAAATGCACAAATAAATTAATCTCAACATTTATTTTAACATAACATTTTCTTCCCCAAAGCATTTGTTCCTATGTACACACTCCTACTAGAGAGTTTGAGAAGATCCTATTTTCTCACATCCTCATCTGTGCTTATTATTGTTAAATTCTCAAAATTTTGTCTGGTCAATGGCTAGGAAATGCTCTTATTGTTTTAATTTATATTTATTTGTTTGTTAATGAGATTAAATATTTTTCATGTACTTATTGCCCTTTGAGTTGCTTACTTTTTGAATTTTCTTTTTTTTTTCTCTTTTAATGGCTTTATTGAGATATATTACATACCATATCATTCACCCATTTAAAGTGGTCAGTTCAGTATTTTTTAGTATATTCACAGATATATACATTCATCACCATAATCTAATTTTAAAACATTTCTCTCTTGCAAAAGTAACCCTGTACCCATTAACTATCACTCCCCAGCACCCTCCCACCATCCAGTTCTAAGCAACCATGAATCTACCTTCTATTTCTTTTTTTAATTTTTTTATTTTTTATTATTATTATACTTTAAGTTCTAGGGTACATGTGCATAACGTGCAGGTTTGTTACATATGTATACTTGTGCCATGTTGGTGTGCTGCACCCATCAACTCGTCAGCACCCATCAACTCATCATTTACATCAAGTATAACTCCCAGTGCAATCCCTCCCCCCTCTCCCCTCCCCATGATAGGCCCCGGTGTGTGATGTTCCCCTTCCCGAGTCCATTGTTCAGTTCTCACCTATGAGTGAGAACATGTGGTGTTTGGTTTTCTGTTCTTGTGATAGTTTGCTGAGAATGATGGTTTCCAGCTGCATCCATGACCCTACAAAGGACACAAACTCATCCTTTTTTATGGCTGCATAGTATTCCATGGTGTATATGTACCACATTTTCTTAATCCAGTCTGTCACTGATGGACATTTGGGTTGATTCCAAGTCTTTGCTATTGTGAATAGTGCCGCAATAAACATACGTGTGCATGTGTCTTTATAGCAGCATGATTTATAATCCTTTGGGTATATACCCAGTAATGGGATGGCTGGGTCATATGGTACATCTAGTTCTAGATCTTTGAGGAATCGTCATACCGTTTTCCATAACGGTTGAACGAGTTTACAATCCCACCAACAGTGTAAAAGTGTTCCTATTTCTCCACATCCTCTCCAGCACCTGTTGTTTCCTGACTTTTTAATGATCGCCATTCTAACTGGGGTGAGATGGTATCTCATTGTGGTTTTGATTTGCATTTCTCTGATGGCCAGTGATGATGAGCATTTTTTCATGTGTCTGTTGGCTGTATGAATGTCTTCTTTTGAGAAATGTCTGTTCATATCCTTTGCCCACTTTTTGATGGGGTTGTTTGTTTTTTTCTTGTAAATTTGTTTGAGTTCTTTGTAGGTTCTGGATATTAGCCCTTTGTCAGATGAGTAGATTGCAAAACTTTTCTCCCATTCTGTAGGTTGCCTGTTCACTCTGATGGTAGTTTCTTTTGCTGTGCAGAAGCTCTTTAGTTTAATGAGATCCCATTTGTCAATTTTGGCTTTTGCTGCCATTGCTTTTGGTGTTTTAGACATGAAGTCTTTGCCCATGCCTATGTCCTGAATGGTACTACCTAGGCTTTCCTCTAGGGTTTTTATGGTATTAGGTCTAACATTTAAGTCTCTAATCCATCTTGAATTAATTTTCGTATAAGGAGTAAGGAAAGGATCCAGTTTCAGCTTTCTATTTATGGCTAGCCAATTTTCCCAGCACCATTTATTAAATAGGGAATCGTTTCCCCATTTCTTGTTTTTGTCAGGTTTGTCAAAGATCAGATGGCTGTAGATGTGTGGTATTATTTCTGAGGGCTCTGTTCTATTCCATTGGTCTATATCTCTGTTTTGGTACCAGTACCATGCTGTTTTGGTTACTGTAGCCTTGTAGTATAGTTTGAAGTCAGGTAGCGTGATGCCTCCAGCTTTGTTCTTTTGACTTAGGATTGTCTTGGAGATGCGGGCTCTTTTTTGGTTCCATATGAACTTTAAAGCAGTTTTTTCCAATTCTGTGAAGAAACTCATTGGTAGCTTGATGGGGATGGCATTGAATCTATAAATTACCTTGGGCAGTATGGCCATTTTCACGATATTGATTCTTCCTATCCATGAGCATGGTATGTTCTTCCATTTGTTTGTGTCTTCTTTTATTTCACTGAGCAGTGGTTTGTAGTTCTCCTTGAAGAGGTCCTTTACATCCCTTGTAAGTTGGATTCCTAGGTATTTTATTCTCTTTGAAGTAATTGTGAATGGAAATTCATTCATGATTTGGCTCTCTGTCTGTTACTGGTGTATAAGAATGCTTGTGATTTTTGCACATTAATTTTGTATCCTGAGACTTTGCTGAAGTTGCTTATCAGTTTAAGGAGATTTTGGGCTGAGACAATGGGGTTTTCTAAATATACAATCATGTCATCTGCGAAGAGGGACAATTTGACTTCTTCTTTTCCTAACTGAATACCCTTGATTTCTTTCTCTTGCCTGATTGCCCTAGCCAGAACATCCAACACTATGTTGAATAGGAGTGGTGAGAGAGGGCATCCCTGTCTTGTGCCAGTTTTCAAAGGGAATTTTTCCAGTTTTCTCCCATTCAGTATGATATTGGCTGTGGGTTTCTCATAAATAGCTCTTACTATTTTGAGGTACGTTCCATCAATACCGAATTTATTGAGCGTTTTTAGCATGAAGGGCTGTTGAATTTTGTCAAAAGCCTTTTCTACATCTATTGAGATAATCATGTGGTTATTGTCTTTGGTTCTGTTTATATGCTGGATTATGTTTATTGATTTGCGAATGTTGAACCAGCCTTGCATCCCAGGGATGAAGCCCACTTGATCATGGTGGATAAGCTTTTTGATGTGTTGCTGAATCCGGGTTGCCAGTATTTTATTGAGGATTTTTGCATCAATGTTCATCAGGGATATTGGTCTAAAAATCTCTTTTTTTGTTGTGTCTCTGCCAGGCTTTGGTATCAGGATGATGTTGGCCTCATAAAATGAGTTAGGGAGGATTCCCTCTTTTTCTATTGATTGGAATAGTTTCAGAAGGAATGGTACCAGCTCCTCCTTGTACCTCTGGTAGAATTCAGCTGTGAATCCATCTGGTCCTGGACTTTTTTTGGTTGGTAGGCTATTAATTATTGCCTCAATTTCAGAGCCTGCTATTGGTCTATTCAGGGATTCAACTTCTTCCTGGTTTAGTCTTGGAAGAGTGTAAGTGTCCAGGAAATTATCCATTTCTTCTAGATTTTCTAGTTTATTTGCATAGAGGTGTTTATAGTATTCTCTGATGGTAGTTCGTATTTCTGTGGGGTCGGTGGTGATATCCCCTTTATCATTTTTTATTGCGTTTATTTGATTCTTCTCTCTTTTCTTCTTTATTAGTCTTGCTGGCTGTGTGTCAATTTTGTTGTTCTTTTCAAAAAATCAACTCCTGGATTCATTGATTTTTTGGAGGGTTTTTTGTGTCTCTATCTCCTTCAGTTCTGATCTGATCTTAGTTATTTCTTGCCTTCTGCTAGCTTTGGAATGTGTTTGCTCTTGCTTCTCTAATTCTTTTAATTGTGATGTTAGAGTGTCAATTTTAAATCTTTCCTGCTTTCTCTTGTGGGCATTTAGTGCTATAAATTTCCCTCTACACACTGCTTTAAATGTGTCCCAGAGATTCTGGTATGTTGTATCTTTGTTCTCATTGGTTTCAAAGAACATCTTTATTTCTGCCTTCATTTCGTTATGTACCCAGTAGTCATTCAGGAGCAGGTTGTTCAGTTTCCATGTAGTTGAGCGGTTTTGATTGAGTTTCTTAGTCCTGAGTTCTAGTTTGATTGCACTGTGGTCTGAGAGACAGTTTAATTTCTGTTCTTGTACATTTGCTGAGGAGTGCTTTACTTCCAATTATGTGGTCAATTTTGGAATAAGTGCGATGTGGTGCTGAGAAGAATGTATATTCTGTTGATTTGGGGTGGAGAGTTCTATAGATGTCTATTAGGTCTGCTTGCTGCAGAGATGAGTTCAATTCCTGGATATTCTTGTTAACTTTCTGTCTCGTTGATCTGTCTAATGTTGACAGTGGGGTGTTGAAGTCTCCCATTATTATTGTATGGGAGTCTAAGTCTCTTTGTAAGTCTCTAAGGACTTGCTTTACGAATCTGGGTGCTCCTGTATTGGGTGCATATATATTTAGGATAGTTAGCTCTTCCTGTTGAATTGATCCCTTTACCATTATGTAATGGCCTTCTTTGTCTCTTTTGATCTTTGATGGTTTAAAGTCTGTTTTATCAGAGACTAGTATTGCAACCCCTGCTTTTTTTTGTTCTCCATTTGCTTGGTAAATCTTCCTCCATCCCTTTATTTTGAGCCTATGTATGTCTCTGCGTGTGAGATGCGTCTCCTGAATACAGCAGACTGATGGGTCTTGACTCTTTATCCAGTTTGCCAGTCTGTGTCTTTTCATTGGAGCATTTAGTCCATTTACATTTAAGGTTAAGATTGTTATGTGTGAACTTGATCCTGCCATTATGATACTAGCTGGTTATTTTGCTCGTTAGTTGATGCAGTTTCTTCCTAGCCTCGATGGTCTTTACATTTTGACATGTTTTTGCAATGGCTGGTACCGGTTGTTCCTTTCCATGTTTAGTGCTTCCTTCAGGGTCTCTTGTAGGGCAGGCCTGGTGGTGACAAAATCTCTAAGCATTTGCTTGTCTGTAAAGGATTGTATTTCTCCTTCACTTATGAAACTTAGTTTGGCTGGATATGAAATTCTGGGTTGAAAATTCTTTTCTTTAAGAATGTTGAATATTGGCCCCCACTCTCTTCTAGCTTGTAGAGTTTCTGCCGAGAGATCTGCTGTGAGTCTGATGGGCTTCCCTTTGTGGGTAACCCGACCTTTCTCTCAGGCTGCCCTTAAGATTTTTTCCTTCATTTCAACTTTGGTGAATCTGGCAATTATGTGTCTTGGAGTTGCTCTTCTCGAGGAGTATCTTTGTGGCGTTCTCTGTATTTCCTGGATTTGAATGTTGGCCTGCCCTACTAGGTTGGGGAAGTTCTCCTGGATGATATCCTGAAGAGTGTTTTCCAACTTGGTTCCATTTTCCCCCTCACTTTCAGGCACCCCAATCAGACGTAGATTTGGTCTTTTTACATAATCCCATACTTCTTGCAGGCTTTGTTCATTTCTTTTTCTTCTTTTTTCTTTTGGTTTCTCTTCTCGCTTCATTTCATTCATTTGATCCTCAATCGCTGATACTCTTTCTTCCAGTTGATCGAGTCGGTTACTGAAGCTTGTGCATTTGTCACGTATTTCTCGTGTCATGCTTTTCATCTCTTTCATTTCGTTTATGACCTTCTCTGCATTAATTAGTCTAGCCGTCAATTCTTCCACTTTTTTTTCAAGATTTTTAGTTTCTTTGCGCTGGGTACGTAATTCCTCCTTTAGCTCTGAGAAATTTGATGGACTGAAGCCTTCTTCTCTCATCTCGTCAAAGTCATTCTCCGTCCAGCTTTGATCCGTTGCTGGCGATGAGCTGCGCTCCTTTGCCGGGGGAGATGCGCTCTTGTTTTTTGAATTTCCAACTTTTCTGCCCTGCTTTTTCCCCATCTTTGTGGTTTTATCTGC